>NC_090923.1:534798579-535101610 GCF_040938575.1 Ambystoma mexicanum
CAATTTCCCTCACATTGGTTATCACATGCATTTCATACACTGTTCACTTCAGTGTTCAGCATACAATGTTGCCTATTGCAACCTTAGCTACAGCACGGACAGATCCCTGGGCACTAGTGGGTGAGACACCTTCAGGTTTCTCACACTGGATACCTCAAGACAATTAAGCAAAAGGAAAATGATGCAAGGAGAGCAGGATACAAAGTGGAGAAAGCAAAACAAAAATGTAAAAAATACATTGATACTAGAAATTCTGTGAAAGATCACACCGTCATCGACGGAGAGAAGGTAAATATCTGAATACCCTACAAGAATAAATTAATTATGACCGTGGTCAGTGAATCAATACAAGTGCAGCAAGCAAAAAGAGCACTACATCAGACAACACATGGGAGGAAATTGATTGCTGAAAGTGTAGCACTTTATGGCAAGGATCACAGAAAGCAAAGCCATGAACCATCAGATACAAGCGAAAAGAGCAATTAAAAAGGATACGATCACACATAGCAAATAAATGAAGGACAAGAAGGATTCACTGATGACCAGAGAGACTGGAGAACCCATTTAAGAATCGACAAACGAAATAACTGGGGACTTTCAATTCCTTTTATTTTTCTCTTGTTGCTCTACTCAAAGACCCAGCAGGAATAAAAGACTTCCAGAAAGTACAGAGGTCCTCATCGCAACTTGGGTGGTATCATGACTGGTATACCTCCCAACTTTATTGCCTTACTGCCCACCCATCCGGCAGTATTACCGCCACATCATGGGTTGGGTGGTAAACGGTATTCCCCATCCCCGGAATTTTCAGCACAATTACTGCTGGCAGTATTATCGCACAGTAATTGTACCAAAAATTGGCATTTTCACAGGTGTTTACCCCCAGCTCTGAGCTGCGGGGTAAACACGTCATACTGCAGATTGCGAGGAACCTTAAATGCAGCAATAACCCTTTTACCACCACATTTAAGGGCTACAGCCAAACTCGTGATGAGGCCCAGAGACTTTGTACTGGACTAACTTAAACTTGGCACAAAAGGGGATAATGTAGCAGCACAATTGGCTGGGAGGATAGCTCAGGGGCAACACGTTTGTCTTGGATGCAAGACAACGCTTCCCTGGCTCGTGCTTAGAAAATGGTGCGCGTTATGAAAGAACAATTATGTTGCCACCTGATGTGCTTGGGGGAGGGGACAAGAAGGCAGGGATACGGGGAACCCATGCAGAAGCAGAGGAAAGACCTGCGAGAGAGAGGCATGGTCAGGGGGCTCCTGTGTTGTGGAACATATATGCTAAAACCAGACAAGTAAAATAAACAACTCCTGAACCAGCGCTAGGTTTCTGATATCGTTTATCCATTCCCACACCCCTGTTTGCAACTTCCATGAGAACGCAAACTGCTGGCTTTCAAATGCATTGCAAGCGCGAGATTTGGGGCCGATCTGGCGGTGTTCTGTATCATTTTAGAACTGATGGCTTAGGCATTTTAGTAACTTACTGTTCCATATATGTATCTTTTCCGCAAGGCTCTGAGCAGGGAATTGATATTTACACCCACTGGAAGCTGAGAGGTATTTCTCGTTGGACTTGGACATTGTCACTCAGAGACAGACACATGCCCATTGGTTCACATCATTCTCCCTGATTGATTATGCACCTTTCCTTGACTGCTTGCTTCTCAGCCAATCTATTACTGTCCCAAGATTGGATTGAGGGCCTTTAATAGCTGTGCCCTTCAGTACTGAGCAACTTAATTATTCTTGAAGGGCAAGGGTTCTCCGGTCCCGGGCAATGCACATGGCTTGCTCGTAAGCGAATGCTGTTGGCTGCTTTATCCGGTGACTGTCCTGTGGCTAAATTGTTGTGATCTGCATTAAAACAGTTGAAAGCTAATTGAACTGGCCATTACCATAGAATGCTCTGCCCCAAAGTATCACGCCATTCCAGTTGAAACAGACAATATTTTGTGGACGTTGTGTTGATCGGGGAATGATGGTAACATATATTTTTCTGCACTGAAGCGGTTCCAGGTCTGATTTTGCAGCACGACATCTCAATTCACAAATGAAATCCATAATTGTAATGAGATGAGAGAGGTCGCTGATGTGGAGCTAGGGGAACCGTGCTCATAATGAGATGAGTCTAATGCGCTAACTCCCATCTGAATTCTCACATTGGCAGTGAGAGAATCGGCTTTCCAGCCACAAGAACTTCCTTAGTCTGGCATTATCAATTGTGGCAACACAAGTTACATCTCTCTGAACAATTTAAACTGCAGCATTTCTGAAATCGTGTGCGAGTCTGATTGATTTGAAATGACGACTGCCCAGCCTGTGCAGAGAGCATACGTAATGCGTTTGTTCTTTTTCCTCCATTTTTCTTCACATGAGTTTCAGAGGCGTAGCCAGGATTTTCTAGCAAATGGGGTCTGAAGTTAATGAAGTTGGGCCCACTGCACTGACAAAAATCTCTTTAAATGCCTACACAGAGCTGCTGAGTGGGCATTTACAGATTTTGGGTGGGCCTTTCCCCTCAGGCCCTACCCTGCCTACGCCTCTGATGAGTTTAGCATTATTTATAGAAAGAGACAACCTCATACATGGTGATCATTGGTAAAGATGGCTTTTAGATGCTACATTCAAAAGTGAACTATTCAAGGTGGATGTCCAGTGGTGGTGTCAACCAGTCACCTATTACGCAGGATCCTCTTTGCCAAAGCAATGCCGGTGGAAAATGGAGTTATCATTCAGCTGGAGCAAGCAGCTGAGGGAGCGCTCCTGTGCAGGCCCTGTTGGGAGACAAATCAGCCTTCCCCATGGCTGACAGTACGGCAGCGGCACATAATACGCCATGCAGGGATGGTGGCGTTTTGCATATCCCACTAGACATGCTGGCTGAGTTACTACAGGGTGTAATGGTCAATCCTGGGCATGCCCTAATGCCTTTCAAGGGGCAAGGGATATTAGAATCCTGGAATTCACTGCCATGCTCAAGACCTCTGACTCATTGAGAGGGGAGATTGACACATCTCACTTCTTCCTGATGCATGCATGCCATACAATAAGAAATGATTAGGCTTTGAAAGATGCACTTCTGATCTGAGGTGGCTATGGGAGTGCAAGTATTTTTTTAAATGTCTGTATACATATAGGCACGCAAGGGGTAATGTGTTTCTCTATATGTATGAGTGTATACATTTTGAATGTGTGTGCATGTGCATCGACATGTGTGTGTGTATCTACATGCAGGAGTGTACACGAATGAAGTGTGTGCGCGCGAGCGCCCGTGTGTGTGTGTGTGTGTGTGTGTGTGTGAGTGTGTGTGTGTGTGTGTGTGTGTGTGTGTGTGTGTGTGTGTGTGTGCGCATGTGATGTGTGTTTGTCCAATCGAGGTTATATAAAAATAGAGACTTTTAATTGAACAATAAAAAAGCTATCAACTAACTACAAAGCACTAGGGAAACTAAATTATGTTAAAAAAAACACAGAGAATGCAGACTTTTCTGAATCAGCACTCTGGGATCAGGGCAACAACTGACAACAATGTCACTGTTCAATGTTAAGTCTTGGAAGAAAAAGGTAGAGAAGGGGGATTGAAAGACACTGAGGTTCCAATGTGGGACAGGGAACAGGTTCTCTTCACAGTACCTTTATTCTTGTCTTTGTGGTAGCCATCATCGAGCAAGTCTGCTTGGCGTGTTGGCTGTGTTTGAGATGGTATCAAAGCATTTCAAGTCGTTGCATCTGCTAGTGGTCAGTGTTAAGTCAATTTGATGGTGCAGGCTCCCAATGGGGGTGTGTTTAAGATGGCAAACATGAAACACAGACCCACCTTAATCCAGGAGGCATACTGCTACCCATCTGCTGAAGAGACAGGAGTACCTTGCTTACCCAGAGTACTCCCTAGGAGATACCATGAATGAATTGTGTTAGTGTGTATATGAATGCACGCAATCCTATTCCACATGGGGTACGAGCGGCAGTGCGCTTAGCTGTTGCACTGGAACACTTATTGACATGATGAAACATTCAATCTAAGGTTGTTCCTGAATGGTTTGGCCCCTGGGAAATGTAAAATGTAGGGACACCCAAATCCACCTTGCAGTGAGTTGGGCCCCTCACCGCTGCTACTTCCATAGACATCCTGTCAGGCTGGAAAGCAGGAAGTCAACTGACAGCTTTTCAGGATCTCCCCATTCCTTCAACAATTAATAGCATGGATAATAGGCAGGTCTCTCTTGGTATCCTCTTTGAATTACTGAACCATAGGATCTTCAGCAGTCAGTGGGTTAAAATCTTTAAACTTCATACTAGCGGCTACATGTGCAAGGACTTTGACACTGGCTTGCGTTCCAGGTGCTTACCAATTGGTTTAGATCGTTCATTTGACTCAGACGATGAAGAGGAGGAGGAAGGTGAGGTCTTTTGGACTGTCTCATGACCCTCTATTCCTGGGTTTCCCTGATAAGGGGTTTTAGCTGGACCATTCTTTTCTCCTGCCTCCATCTTTTCCTTCAATGAGGGGACCATGAGAATTCTGGGGACGATGAGGAAAGCAGTATATGCTTTGAATATTTCTTTGCCATGTCCATGACGATGCCGTGGAATGCCGTCTGTCAAGTGAACAGCAGTTTGTTTATACTTCATGAGTTATTTAAAAAGATCCTGCAGCCAGGGATCCACAGTTCTACGAGGAAACATGTGGGTCAAAACCTTCTTGTATACACGCTGATCCACTTACCCGCTCCGTCCTAGTCCAATGATTGAGGGTGGAGGGAGTGAGGAAGCTCTCGACTCACCCCAGCGGCTGTTTATTCTTCCTTAATCAACACACCACCTCTCCCCGTGAGGACATTATACGGACTGCAGAACTCCAATTCTGCATTGTGCCATGGGTGTAGCGTTACGTCGATGCATGCCGACTGCCATGTTGGTCCTCCCTCGGCTCACCTGTTTCCGTGTGCAAGAGAGGGCCTGTTGTCACTTCTGCCATCGAAGACACCCATGCTCCTGAAGTAATGCAGAGACATCACCCCCTGGCCCATGAAGCCTAGTTCAAGTGGCCAATGGGAAACATACTAAACCGGGCCCGTTCCCTGCCCTCCTAGCTGTTCGGGCTTCCTTGCCATAAAACTGAAACAGGATACCATTTTACAGTAGAACTTAGTAGCAGCTGATTTGTCGGCTCTAGTCTTGGTAATTTTTCATTTTGCCCTTCCCTCGATGGCCCCTCTCTACTGTAACAATATTCCTTCGATTTCCTACAGAAAAAAAAGAAATGTACTATTGATAAACTCAGTCCAGGATTGAGGAAACTAGACTTGTACATTGCATATGGAGCCACAGCAGACGCAATACCCAATGAACACCACAATAAACTTTTTCATATCATTAATCAGTTATCCCCAATTTATTATTATTATTATTATTATTATTATTATTATTATTATTATTATTATTGTTGTTGTTGTTGTTGTTGTTATTGCTGTGTTATTTTTTCTAGCGACGGCCTGGCTTTGAGAGGCCGCAGAGCGCTATGCAGAGGTGTACACCGGAGCAGGTGCATGGCCGGGTTCTTTACTGAGGTGTACAACATTGTAGATGCATGGCAGAGTGCTTTCCATGGGTGGCAGCGGAGCGCATGTGCAGCAGGGGGTGGGATGCAGGGGGGCAGAGGAGGGGTGCATCTGTGTCGGGTGGTGGGGAGGATAAGGGCAGGCGGCGTCTAACGAGCCCGGTGGCGCAAGGGGTGACGTGATGGCTTAGAGGTTGGGGAGGAGAGTGACTAATGAAGTTACAATGAAATCCATGAGGACTAAGTGGTCCATGGCCATCCTTTCTAAACAAAGGAATATAGCACACAAATTAGAGCACAAATGAAGAAGAAATCTGAACGACTACAGTAAGCTTGGTATCCCCTGGTTTTACCACCAACAAACACTTCAAAGTAATTTACTTTGAGGCTATTATTTTGAAATACTACGAAATGATATATGTATTTTTGGGGCGATGGGGCTAAAGGAGGGTGGGGAGGTGTTTGGGGTGAGGATGGGAGTGGAGGGGAAGGGAGTCCAGGGGGGATGCCCCCCTCCCAAAAGAAAATAACAAATTCAGAAAATATCTTCGAAGTGTTTTCAGTCTGTGAAATGACATGGAACTGTAACCTTCCCCTAAATCTGGAAATGCAAAAGTATAAACCTGCTATCATAGCAGCCAAAAAGACCTACTGTGCCCATCAGATCGACCAGGCTGCTAATTTCACTAAGAAGTTATTTAATATTTTCGAGGGACAACTAAATCCAGGCTCTAGCCCATGGTCAGTAATATACATCCTAGCATGGTGTAATATGCTGCTGTCTCCATTTGCTAACGAGGCCATTGCAATTAGTAAACGCACCCTGAAACAACAGCAGATTGCAGAGCCTGACCTTCAACTCAATAATACAAATACCTTCCAATGCCATACACCTCGGCCTCTATTTGGATCAACACTCTTCTTTGAGTTTGAAGCTGCCTCTATTGAAGACATTGCATCCACTATCCTTAGTATCAAGCCCACCGCTTGCACTGGAGACCCGTGCCCGACCTCTGCTATTAAAGTTTGCGTAGACTCACTTCGACTAATTATCACAAAATGTATAAATGCTTTATTTCCACGGTGGTAATGTTTCCAATAATTTAAAAGACTTATGGGTTACACCCCTTTTGAAGAAACCAACACTACACACCAAGGACTGTGCCAACTATCGCCCGAGAACTAATACACGTTTTTGCTAAAAGTGCTACATAGGGCAGCCACTATTCAATTGCAGGATTCTTTTAGAAACAGGATTTCTGCTGGGAGACTGCCAATCGGGCTTCCACCCAAACGAGGAACAGAAATGGCACTCTCTGATGGTCCTTGTTGTTTTCCTGTCAAACTATGTCTTCTATGTTTATGTGTGCCTAGATGCCTGCGGACTGTCAGCGCGTTATAAATCAATAAATAGATAAATAAATAAAGAAATGTCTTCCAACAGTTTGGGCATGTTTGAGACGGTTTCAAGACAATGGGCCTCATTACAAGGAAGGCGGTAGAGGATTTAACGCGCTGGTAGAGCTGCCGGTCCCGTTAACCCTCTACCGCCTCATTACGAGGTCTGCTGGCGGGACCCGCTAAGGACGTCTGGTAAAACCAGGCATCCTTAATGGGACCCGCTAGCAGACCAGGATGCAAACAACGGGCCCGTCATTAACGGGCCCGTTCTTTGCATCCTCTCCATTCCCATTGAGCCCTATAGGGACTCAATGGGAATGGGGATGTACAGGGTCCAGGTTCCCTGAATGGGGAAATACCGGGCCCTCCAAGGTCGGAATGGGCTGGTATTTCCCCATTCAAGGAGCCCGGACCCGGTACCCGGTATGGGGGTAGCCATGCCGCTAAAAGCATCATGGCTACCTCCATACTTGTAATGAGGCCCAATGCCTTCTGCTGAGTCTAGTAGGCATTCACAATTCTGAGAAAATGGCTACCAGCTGGTCACATTGGCGCTCAACTATCAGTTGCTCCAATGTAGGTCGATCCTGCAGTCAGGTTGCTAGAGACATTTTGTGGCAATGGCTTGCACCAGTGTCTGGTTGCCACGAAATCCAGCAAGTGGTCCAATGTTTGCATAGGGTACCAAAAGCAGCACTTTGGGTTCCTTGGTAACTTGAAGACAACAAGCACAGTTGACCCAGCTCCAAGGTGTCTCCAGGGTGCGAAACAGGATTTATGTGCCAGCAGAAGGATTTTTGGCTATGACTAAGGCATAACATTATTATAATTTAGAGCAGAGGTACAAAAGACTTTTAATGAAAAACTGTGCCTATAGGAACTTTGTGTTACAGCATCTGTTGGGGATGCATATGTGACCTTTGAGCCTGACCCGTGCCAATGCAGACATGGGCATGAGGGTACCTGTAGCGTATCCTAGAAAAGACACATTTATTGTGGGCACTGACACCCGGAAAACATGTTGGGAAATGCTCTTGTGTACCTTTGGTGACCAGGCATCTACTGGACCTTTCATATATTACCCTCCAGCATCCAGTGAGTGTACAGTAAATGGCCTATTGACTGTAGAATGCTCTCTTGTAACCCAATATTTTACAGAGATACTCGGTGGGGTAAACCTCTATGAGCCATCCCTGTTTGGTTTGTGCTCTATCGCTATTCTCTGCCACTCATGCGTGTTAGTGGGGAGCCATTACGACCCTCCATTGACAAAGTTCACCAGCCACCACTGATGCATACTTGATTAGAGGGATAAAGAAAGCCCACCTCCAGAGACATATGGAAGGACCGTAGGCCCATCACATAATTGGAAGACAGTAATGCATAAGGTTAATTGCGTAACTATGTACTGTGGTGAGATGAAGAAACTCTGGATCCTTTCATGTGGGTGTCTGCATTACAGGGGATTGGGTTGGTCCAGATGCTACCTGAGGTGCCTCCCAGAGGACGGATGGAATGGGATTCCCTAGGCTCGCCAGTCCCTTCCGACGTTCTGTGTTTCCTTACTCCAACAGGATCCATCATTACCTAAATGGTGATCCGGGACTGCAGTCTGAAGCATCCCTCAGAAGAGTCAGTCTTCAATAATGGAAAACACAGCCCTAGCAAACTCTTCTTAAAACATAATGGCAGAGTAGCATTACGCACCCAGAAGGTGTAATGGGAGCAATGAAGCTCCATGTTCCACTGTACAGACTTGCCCAACAAAGGAGAGGAAACCCGCAGAGGTTCATGGAACGTCGAATGTGGAGGGAAAAGAAATAGCTAGAAACCAAGTCAAATACTGTATCTGCAGCAGGGGGTCCAAGGCACTCACCGTTGGATGAGACAGTAAGCTCTGCTCACTGGGGGTTTGAGGAGCACTGACGAACACCATAGCAGTACTTCTGCTCACATTTTCATAATAAGGTACCGAAGGTCCAGTCCCGGTTTAAAGGCACTGTGCCGACCATGATCCAATTACATCACTTAACTCCCTCCCTCGCTTCTACATTTCAGGATTCAAGGAATGGCTTCTGCTAACCCCTAGGTCCACACACCCTCCACTTCCCACCTAACCTGAGGCTGTCTGATCCTCTTCCCTCTCTTTCCTCCCCTGGCTGCTTATAGATTGTGGGCTACCATATTGCATACTTTCCCCCGTTGTTAGCTCTCTGCGCCCTTGTATCTCTGCTTCCCTCACCCTGTCCTTGTAACTTGTAAAGTGTTCTATTGCATGCCAAAGCTATGTCTGGACTCAATAAACATCCTACACTGACCAATGCCTGACTCAAATAAAGGTAATAAAATGAACAACATTCTTATTATTACCTTCCTTTTGTAACATTATGAGAAAAATAACCAATCAGAGCACGTAAAAAAGGCCATGCAATGGAGGAGTCAATTCCAGGGCAGTTTAGGGAAGCAACCAATGGCAGAGCCTATAAAAAAAGGTGCAACATACCAGTAAAGGTTGTAGCAGATGTGCTCTTATTCGCTCTCAACAAAGAGGGTGAGAACATTAGCTGGGGAGAGGTCATGCATGTTCTATCAACTGTACAACAGTTTCTCTCGAAAGGGTATGCAAGAGATTCAATCAGAAGAGCTGGAGCTGTGTTGAAGAACAGATATATGTAGAGGGCCCACTCACCAACCTTGATACCAGAGGGAAGGCATGTGGGTGAAACTGTATAAGAAGAAACCCTGGCAGGAGGGTAAGAATATCGTACGTCTGAAAAGGGACCTAGAATGAAGGGGGATGTTCATTATTTTCAATAATGTTGTGATGAGAGAAGTCCTACAGAGACCTGAGAAGAGATCATAAATAAACAGCATTATGGAGAGGCCTGAATAGTTTCTGAGAGAATCAAAGGCTGTTCAGCGACATAAGAGAAACCTGAAAAAATCCAATGACATGGCGAGACCTGAGACAAACGTAAGATAATCTAAGGCCCTGATCAGACATGAGCGAATCCTGAGAGAAGCCAAGGTTGTGGAAAGACCCGAGAGAAACCTGAATATCCAAGGCCATAGAGAGACCTTAGAGAAACCTGAGAGAATCTGGTGTTGCAGAAAGACCTGTGAGAAATGTAGGGTTATGAATAGAGTCAAGAGACTGAGGATGAGGAAGAGAACCTTAAAGAGGCGAGAGAGAATCCCAGGTTGTGGAGGGAAGCCATAGAAAATCCAAGGTAATGAAAGGACCCTTTGGAAGCTTAAAAGAATCAGAGGTCCCGAAGACACTTAAGCTGATTGAGGAGTTAAAGGAACAAGAAATGAGAACTCATCCATGTGTGATGCTCGAAGATACTGCCAAAAGCAGAACACTGAGTAAAGCAGAAGGGGAGTACCGAGCAGAACTTTTTGATATATGAGTGATTTATAGATTAGGGTTGTACCCTGAACCGATAAGCATATGCACACATTCATTGGCCAAACTTGGAGAACTCTTTTGTTATAGGTTAGGGTTAACATGGAGGCTAAAGGACTCATACAGATTAGGCTTGGACTTTCTGTTGGGTGTTAGTTTGAACTTGTATTATTAGAACAAAGCATCCTGTAGGAACAGAGACTTCAAAGAACAAGTTCACTCTTCACCATGAGGGTCCGGAAAAACCTTAGCTAACCCCACTTTCATTTACCTCATCCTTGATACTAGGGTATTAAGAAATTCTCTATTGCATTTAAACCCATACTCTAGTACCTATAGTTGATGATCCAATCTGAAACCTGATGTTGTGCACTCTTAATAAAAATAACTTGCTACTATTAAGCTCTCTATGTTCACCATGTCCTTGAAACAGCACACTTCACACTGATGCCACCAGTGGCGTCATTGCCTGGTGTGGGGAAGAAAAACCCTACATGTGAAGCAGTGCAAGTGATCTGAGTCATACACTCCTACATCAACACAACCACCAGACCTCAACAGCGTGATGGCCCAGGTGCAGGATATTGATCAGCCATGCTAAGTCTAGTAAGGAACATTTCCCATTCCACAAGCAGAGGCCAGTCAGACAGCTCAAGAGGGGGCATGGATCCACAGGACACAACACCATGAACAGGAGGGGCAACTGGACCTCAGCAGATAACTTCAGGAAACATCTCTCTTTTGGACAAGCAGACTACGATATGCAAGAAGTCATTAGGGGGATGTGATGCAAAATAAAACTAGTTTTGGGCACACACAAAGGCTAAAAATAGAACCTGTAGCCTGGAGCACATATATTCACATTTTGAACATTTACACAATATGCTGTTATTGCTGAACACAGAGAACACGGAGATGGAGGGCAGAGGCAGGACAAACGTTGAAGGTGATGATTCAACAACTTCCTCATAACAATGCATTCGGGAAGGAATGTTAAAATACAGGGGGCGTGTTAAGGGCAGCTTCGAAGAGGTACAGAGAGAGGGCCTCTTGCAATGAACATAATAGGGGACGATTAAGACACTTGTACACCAATATCCCAAAAGAACGATATAAAGACATGTAAGGCCGATAAAGACCTAAATATTTGTTCACGCTAATTCTTCAGAGCTCAAGCTGACACACTATGCACAGGACGGAAAGGCGTGTTACCTCGTGGAGCTCCACCTGAAACTAAGAGGACATCTCAGGATGCCTTCACTAATAGCAGAGCACCGTGTAACACCGACAGCACTCTTTGTGTTATTGCAGGACATCCAGACGTCTTCCCGTTTCCTTTACCCGTCATGAGGGGTGGGGGGTTAGCAAATCACTTATGAAGGAGGATTTCTGATTACATTAGAAACGCCAAAGCTGCATAAAGATGCAGAGGAAAGCCTAGCAATGCCCAGAACGAGGGGGACAGCACCTAACTTCTAGACCACATGAAACCAAGGGCAAAGAGGAGTAAGTAGCAAGGTGGACGTGATGGCCTTTATAACTGGTCCTCGATTGAATCTCTGCACACGTAATTGTACTGACTCTACACTAAACCGAAGCAAATCTATGCATCTTAAATATGCAATTTACGAGAAGTGTCACGTATAAGCAAGTGCTTACAGCCGGCTTGATTTTTGGCGGCACTGTATGAAATTTCATTTGTATTTGTGTTTTCATTTATTTGGTGTTCTATACCATTCTGCATATATACAGAATGCTTCAGAGCTCGAGGAAAGAGCGGGGCACTGTGGGGGAGGGGTGAGACAATACCATTCCAGGATAATACAACGGCTAGACAATGGGCCTCATTCCGAGTGGGGCGGTAAGGGATAACGGGCACCAGTAAGGAGACCTCAGACATGCCAACATTCGGGAGCCCCTGGGGGGGAGATTTCATCACAGCAGGCGGAAGCATGTATTTTCCCCATAGGATTGCATTGGGGTTATCGCCTAAATCCGGAGTGTTGGCATGTATGAGACCGGTGCCGGTAATCCCTTACCTTCCTACTACAAGTTCCCTTAGTGGGTCTCTCCTTTAACGCCTGGTGTGACCAGGCGTTATGGACGGACCCGTTAAGGGAAATCAGAGCCAATAACGGTACAGCTAATTGCGCTAACGTTATTAGCTACTTCCCCCTTCCCATTGAGCCCTATGGGGGCTCAAGTGAGAATGGGGAATGTTTTTTTCAATGGGGACTTACCGGTCCCGCAAAGGTCGGACTACACCGGTAAGTCCCCATTGAACGAGACCGGTGCCGGTACCGTTATTGGAGGCAGTCATGGTGCAAATAGCGCCATGACTACCTCCAATCTCGGAATGAGGCCCAATGTAGCCAATTTTCATCATGGTCGGTAAGTATATGTATGCATAAAACAAGACACCCTGTACTCTATAGCATCCCACCAAATGCTGGGTCAACAGTTCTAGTAACATGTATATAGCGCAGCAATATTCTGTAAACAGAAATACATGTGCATTCATCTACAGATTCAAGCAACCTCAGGCTACGTCCTAATTAAGACCATGTACAATATTGTTTTTTTTTTTTAAATGTAAGTGTTTTGTTAAATATAAACATTGGGCACTGTACAAAACAAAAGGAAAGGCACAATCGTATTATGATATGATACGACAGGTTATTTAATACCCAGAGTTTTTTAAGCGCGTCTTGCTTCCAAGGTGAGCACGTTTCCCCTGAGCTATCCTCCCGAGACACAAGAATTACATTCATTAAGACACCAAGCCAAGTCATACAAAAGTATACGTAATCAAATATAATTCCTAGTCAAAAATGTATGTTAGAATCAAATATGGATTAATAATACTAAAACACGTTAAAATCCTGTACTATTAGAAATCATAAAAATCCCGTTAAAAACTTTATTTTCAATTGATCAACTTAATCAGGGACTGCCAGATATAATACACATTAAAACTCAGCGATATATTCTCTCCTGAATAAATGTATGCCCTTGTTTGATCGCCTTGTATGTTTTCAATACACTTAATTCCTCCATAGCCTTTCCTATATATATCCCAAAGGTTAGGGAATACCGTTAATAAATGCCTGGAGGTTTCAATATCCATTTTACTCAATCTGGATAGCCATTCCTGCCTTGGGATATGTGTCCAAATGCCCACGCAGAATAGTGTAGGGAATTGCGCCAAACGGAGCTGGAGGATAAACCTTCTAATATTAGGGTTATTTATTGATCTCTCTATATATAAAAGGGAAATGTGTGGATACGTGTGTGTGTCAATTAAAAATGTTCAGCATACTTCCCTACATGCTAAAAGCCTTGAATTTGGCATGTGGGTAGGTTCTGTGGTGTAGGCAATGTAAAAAGTATAACATATGCATGTTACTATTTTTTTAAAGCGATCTGAAATGCTTGGATATGTGTGTGTGTCTGTTCGAAATATTCAGCATACTCCCTAACATGCTACACACCTGAAATTCGGCATGTAGGTAGGTTCCATGATGTAGACAATGTAAAGAGTATAATATATATATATATTCTAATGCTGTTTTATTTTTAGTGTTTTTGAAGCAATCTGCAATGCTTGGTTATGTGAGTGGGTCTGCTCAAAATATTCAGCATGCTTGCCAACATCCTACAAACCTGAAATGTGGCATGTGGGTAGGTTCCGTGGTTTAGACAATGTAACAAGTATAAAATATACATGTTTCAATTTTTTCTTTAAGTGGTCTGCAATGGTTGGATATGTGTGTGTCTCTGTTTGAAGTGTTCTACATACTTCCCAACATGTTACACACATGAAATTTGGCATGTGGGTACAAAATAATTAACTATACATTTTTCAAATGTTCTTTTTTTTAAAGTGGTCTGCAATGCTTGGATATGTGTGTGTGTGTCGTTTCAACCTGTTCAACGTACTCCCCAACATGCTACAAACCTTAAATGTGTCATGTGGGTAGGTTCCATGGTGTAGACAATGTAACAAGCATGAAATATACATTTTTAGGATGTATTCCATTTTTAAGCGGTCTGCAATGCTTACCCCTGCCATATGGCTCTTATTTATTTATGTGTTTATATAGCGCTGCAGCCCGCAGGCATCAGAGGGCATGACATTAAGTCAAGGACTTAAATACGGGACAACAAGGAAAGTGAATTTGATGATAAAAGGTTAAATTAGCAGTGGTTTATTTGAAAAGTAGGGTCTTCTGTTTTTTTTAAACAATTGAGGTTTGTTTCAGCTCTTAGTGTCACTGGTAGTTTCTTCCATTTGGTTTTTGCTGTAGCCGGAAAGGCCCTACCTAGAACTTTTGTCCTTTTAGTTGACAAGGCTTGTAATAAGTCTTTGTTTGTGGATCTGAGATTTTGACTTGGTTCATATCTCTTGAATTGCTTCTTAAGGTATGTTGGTGCATTTCCATAAAGGCAGCGATGGACCAGTGTCAGTGATTTTAATGTTATGTGTTCCTCTATGGCTAGCCAGTGAAGGTCTCTCCTCTCTCCTGTGATGTGCCCTCTCTTTGTTCTGCCGGTCATGGTTCTTACGGCATTGCTCTGAATTATTTGGCACTGTATTAGGCATTTATTTCTAGCGCCCAACAGCAGAGCTTTGCCATAGTCCAACCTTGACAGTATGATGGCCCTAGCGATTGTTGTGCTGTTTTGTTTATCTAGTAAGGGTCTCATTTTCCTCAATAGTTTCTGATGATATTGACAGTTCCTTTTAAGGTACGCTACTTGGGCTTTGGCTCCAGTGATGCCTGTAAATAGACGCGTAGCTTTTTAACTTTTTCTGATACTACAATGGGTGTTTCTTTTACATTGAATGTGGAGTAAGCTGGACTGAGGTTTTTCCTGGCATGGGATGAGCCAAAGATCATGAGCTCTGTTTTGGAGCTATTTAGGCACATCCAATTTGCCTTCATCCAGGATTCAATGGTGTTATATATAGATGTTAGTTTATTGCTGTCTTGGTTGTAGTCTCCACTGAGTTCGAACGCCAGTTCAGTATCATCGGCGAAGTTGGTAAAGAATATGGTAAGATGGGTCAACAGGGTGCATAAGCGCCACAGGTATAAATTGAACAGCAGTGGGGAAAAACTAGCTCCCTGAGGGACGCCACAATCCACTGGTTTGGATGAGGATGCCTGACTTCCCGAGATTATTTTGGATTGTCTATCTTGAAATAAGAGGTCACCCAATCGATGGCTCCTTGGGAGCAATATCCAACTACATCTAGGGCCTCTTGGAGCTTCCGATGATCCAGCAGATGGAAAGCTGCAAAGAGGTCCAGTAGGATCAGCAGGCCTGCTTTGCACTGGTCCAGTAGTCCCAGCATCTCAGTCTGTAGATCGATTAATGCAGACTCTGTGCTGTGGGCTTGTCTAAATCCCGACAGTTTCGGATGAAGTAGATTATTGTTGTCTATATACTCTTGTAGTTGTTCTGTGGCGATTTTGTCTAATATTTTCAATAAAATGTTACAGTTGGAGATGGGTCTGAGATTAGAGGGGTCTTGTTGGCTTAGTTCTGGCTTTTTGGGCAGAGGTGTAACTGTGATTGTTTTGATGGTTGCAGGTACTGTATGGTCCCTAAAGGAGGCATTAACCATTCTTGTGAGGAATGGGATGAATGTTTCTGGGTTGTCTAGTATCAGTTTTGGTGGTAGTATATTTTCTGTACAGGATGTACAGTTTGTGTTAGTGAGTGTTTTCTTCATGTTGTCCATTGTGATTGGTGTAAAATGGAATTTGGGGCTGTGATTTTTTTGAGTTTCTTCATAGGTGATAGTAGATTGAGGGAGGCTGGTTGTCTTGCATGTTGTTATTGTTTCCCTAGCTTTAAGAATTTTGTTTTGGAAACAAAAGCTACTTCGCGCTGTAGTTCTGCGATAGTTCTATGTTCATTGTTCCTACAGTTCAGCAGTCATGAAAACTTCAGCAGTTCATTGTCCATAAACTTTCCCAACTATCAGCTTTCTAGCTGAGATTAGTGGCACTCACTTTTGAAGTAATATGGGTGACACAATATGGCGCTTTTGTAGTAATGCAAGTGACAGGAAATGGTGCATGTCACTCCAATAGTGTCCGCAATAACGTTGTGTGTCACATCATGGCAAATGATATGACGGACAAGGGACTGTGATATACACTGTGTGGCATTTAACCTACGTGTAATTACTGGGTTGACTTTTCGCAGCCCTGCACTGTGTCGTATTTAACCTACTTGTAACTAGTCAAATGACTTTTCGCAGCCCTGTGCTGTGTCAATTATGTCACCTACTATGTTAAGCTACTCTTCTAACCAACATTTTTAAGCAAAAAGTGCCTAGATGGAGCTTGAACTGATTTAGGGAAATTCATGCTTTTCTCATGTGGCTTGCTCCAGAGTTGGATACAAAGACAATTTGTACACACTAGCTCCTACAGGAAAGACTAGCAATATTGTGTACAGAGTAGCAATGGTTTAGTTAATTATATACATTTCAAACTAGGGCTGAAGTAGGAATTACCATGTGAAGCATGCGCACATCTGCTAGTCTTAATAATATAATTAAACAGTAAGTCTATTGGGAATGCTTGCATTACATAATTTACAAAAGTAGACTTCTGACCCAATTCTCTCATATTAAGGTCTTTATCCCAGCATATGGCCTTCTCCTTAATGTCCTTAATAACACAAGAAAAATTGATAGGGTAAACAATATCAAAACCAATGTTTTCAAAGAATACATTCATGTCTCGTATCCATATCGTTAGCACTTTGTGGGGATGTTTTCTGTTCACTAGCTCCAAAGAATTATTATATATGGATGTTGGTTTTTACCTCCTTACAAGAATTTTTAAAAGAAAAATACCTGTAGCAATTGTTTTAAATGTTAGCAGAGAGACCAAGCCCAACTCATTGCGGATGGCTTCTATTGGGGTCGATTTAGATACACCCAAGGTGGGCAGCAAAAGATTTCCATTTAGCCTCTTGAACGACAAAACCTCCTTATTAGTAAAGACTTCCATTCCCTGGAGCACACTAGGGATAGTACTATTTTGTAGAAGTATATCTTCTATCAAAAAACCGTATTTATGTTCAACACAATTTTAAATAGCACTAGATATCCTCTGGACTTTCCTGATAATATCCAAGGATAAAATACTAGCACTAAGGGAGTCAGGAATAGGAATGCCCAGATAGGTGCACTTAACCTCAATTGCTTCATTTTTAATCTTCCATACATATTTACCACTTCGTGTCTTACTGCGTTTGATCACCATAATTTTTGTTTTGTTACGATTTATGTGTATATTATTTTTCTCTGCATGAGTGCACAGCAAAGCAAGGCTTCGCTGCAAGCCAATAAGAGTATTATCGAGTATCACAAGGTCATCGGCACATGCTAGCCACAAAATAGGTTTAGATCCTTTATTCGGCGGAAAGTTTCTACACTTACTCAGGACTTCATCCAGATCCGAAGTGTACAAGTTAAACAATGTCAGATCAAAAGGACAACCCTGTTTAAGCCTGTGAGTCGTTTTTATTGAGAAGCTAAGCAATCCTTCTTGGTTTAGTCTCAATTGTACCAGTTGTATAGTAGTATCAATGTACAGACTTCTGATAAAATAAAGAATTTGAGGATGCATACCACGATTTGTCATCTTTTGCCAAGTAGTTGGCGATTTACTGTATCAACCACTTTACTATACTTTATGAAACAAATGTAAAGTGCTAAAGGTTCATCCCTCAAAGTCTTACGGTTCAAAAACATAAGTGTCCATAAGCTAGCTAACATACCCATCCCCTTACGAAAGCTTTCTTTTCTTGGTTACTATGTATCCTATCATCAATTATCCAAGTATTTATTTTTTCTAAAAGGAAAGAGGAAAATATCTTTCCATGGTACCTACCATGGCCAAAAGTCAATAATTATTAGGTTATCCACTTATTCGACTCTTGAACACTGCAATAAGTAAAGACTTGCTCCAACTTGAAGGTATTTCACCCGTATTAATGACAAGAGAGATTATGATACACATGATAATTGCCCTATTAGTCAGGTCACGTTTAGTCATGACATTTGCCAGGCTATCCGGGTCTGGTGCCCTACATGTTTTCAGTCTATCTTGTACATCACATCCTGATTAGAGCATTCTAAGATCTCCTTTCCTATTGTGTAGGCAGTTTCACAGCATTTACTGAGTCACTAAATTCTTGTGATATATTTCCTGCACATAATTAATTTCTGACAGAGGGTTAACAGCATTTCGAAGATATATAGGGGAAGAATGTTGTTTAATTAACGCCCAACATTTTCTAGTATCAGACGTTCTTAATGTCTGAAATATGATCTCATTGGGCAGAGGCCATGAGGCCTTTATGGGCTCTTATCCAATTTGTATATCCTTAAATTAGTGATAATAATATTTTCTTCAAGGGCGAGAATGAAATATTGTTTTATTTTCATAATCGCAACCTTAAGTTTATGCAAGATTTGCATGGACCAAAGAAGTTAAGAATAGTCAATGCTGTGCTGAGATCCGATATCACTATGGAGCGTATGAGAGCTATTTGAATGATAGGAGCTAGTGAATGTAGTGGATCAAGTTTTAGGGAAAAGGTGAAGCCTTGAAAAGGCACCTAGACTGCAAAACATTTTGACTAAGTTATATTCTATTATGGTGTTAAACCAACACTTTATTTTTAAGACTAGGAATGCAAACTTTGTTAGTTTGATCTTTTCACTTACTTTTTGATTGTAACGAATATCATAGATATTTCTTTAATATGAAATATTGTTGAACTTTAGCAGAAAGATCCATTTGTGGTACATGTTTAATGATTTCTAGGTTTCTTTTGTTTTAAGACATGAATGCAAGCACAGAGTCATGCAAGTATGTTTGTACAAGGGCAAAGGAAGACAGAACCTTGATTTGCAGAAGGCCTTTTTTCAACAGGAAGGTCTTCAGACACTTGAGGTTGAGTTGACTTGGCTCGAGCCTGAGTTCCTTGTGTAGGAAGATCCAGAGTTCATTGCCTGATACTGCTGCGATTCCCAGAGTCCTTACACTTCAAAATGATGCATGCGCGCTAAAGGTTATTTGCCCTGTAATAGGCAGCAATTATTGACTGTTATGCTTTCCCCATGTCTTCTTTAAGCTTAGGTACTGCACATGCCTTACTATGTTTAGCCAGCATGATACCACACTGTGTTCTACACCTTTTCCTTTGGGTGTCTATTGCAAAAGTTAATCAAGGTTCACTTTCCAAATATTTTGCCATATTTGTTGTGTCTGCTGTCCTGACATGAGAAGTAAGACATCAAAAGCTTTCATTAAATAGGTAGGACCAAGCCTGATTTGCATATGGTTTTCCCCTTCTGTAATGGCTTGGCGGGCTGAAAAACGATGGTCTGGAGGGTTGCCCAAAGCTTTGCCCGTGGTTATGATTAATTCAAAACCTTCCAGCCATCAACTTTCTGTTTTGCTAAAGCTTTCATTAAGTGACACAAAATATCTTTTACCCAAAAGACTTGATATTCACTTATTCTAGCTCGAATAACGAAACAGTGATTGCATTTTTCAGAAAGGAGCACATGTACTTTCCATGCATATGGGAGGTGTATTCCAGGAAGTGGCATTCATCGCGGTCTAAGGTACGATGGGAGACTGGGGTGAGATACAGGTGTGGGGAGGAATAATCAAGGATGTGGGAAATGGGCCAGGGGAAATGAAATGGCAAGGGCAGGGGGCCAGTAGACCAGGGGTTGTGCGGGTGCCCCTTTCAGAACATAGACTAAGGGGTGAGAGGATGGGGACAGGAGAGGGAATGAGAGTTGCAGGGGTGTCCCTCGCATTGGAGCGCGAAAACGGCCTGCAGGAAAACATCACAGATCCAGTTTTAATGTAGTCATGTATTCCCTGATTGTTATTGTTTATATTTAGAAAATGAAAAATAAAGAATTTAAAAAAAACAGATTTACAGCCTCACATGAAATTATAAGAAATAATGGAGAGAGAAGAAATGATTCATGAGTTCAGGGAAACCCTTTCTGCTGCTTTGTGTCATCATCATCCCAATCAGATAGAGAAAAGATCAAAGTATGTGAAGCTTAGACTTGGTCAAAGGTATTTATATGAGCTCTGAATCACATACATGCCTGACGATCTGAATTTTGAGGCCTCACCGAAATTCTATTGCAAACGTTTGTCAAGGAAGTCAGATTGCAATTTCCGGCTTGCCCCTAAAGGGCCCCACTGTCATGCAGGCACTTACACGCAGGACTGGGGAGGTATTTTTCTTATATTTTATATCATGAGTGAGTCCGGCAGCAGGAATAGAAAAAATAACTATTTCTGGTGCAAGGTGCGTCAAAGCGCTGGAAATAGAGAAAACATTATCAGCACAAAACATTAAAGGTGCAACATTCTCTGGTGTGATCGAAAGACTATTGGCCTGATTCACAGAAGCATTTTACGATGGTGCAATCCAATAGAAAGACATTCTGTGAATCAGGCCCTATAAATATTAGAGGATCTCGGGTAGCAACCCTGTAGTTATGAAACCTCTGGAAATCACGCTTTGCAACACACAAAAAGATGGCTGCCCAATCCGCCACGCATGTTATCAGTGGTGGAAAAAGGATCTTGCTCCTGAAATATGTCACTGGACTCCACATCAAGTGAAAATGGAACACAGGAGGAAAAAGCAGCGTGTTGCTAAATGAAACCCCAAAATCTTGCTTTAAATCCCTTTTTCTTTGTTGCTGAAACTTCAGAATGCTGGTACAGAACACACTCATACATCCAAAATTCTTGCTGAGTGCTACACTTCACTTAGTTTAAGAAATCACTGTGAACTTACAAAGTCCTGAAATGCTGAAAGCATAAAGAGTTTTCCCCAGCAAAAATGGCCTGTCTGTGGATCTGTCATAAATCTCTGGGTGCAGTACCCTGGGCCGCCTGAATGACAGCTGTCGGGAGCCTGCCTGATTAAACTTTAACATGTATAAACTGAAATCAAATGTTTGCAATCTAAGAGGCCTGTTACTGATAGTAACCCATATTGTAATTGTTTTTATCCCATGGTTTAAAATCTTGAATGTGAATTTTAGCTGTGATTTGATACAACAAGTTTGTTTGGTGCTAAGGAAAATTCAACAGAGTTAACAATTAAAATAAGCTTGGCTGAAGCTACCAAACTGGAATAACAGGTTTTCTCACAGAAGAAAGGTCTTTCCCCCCAGCAGGAAATCACACAAAAGCTGTAATTATGGGGTAAGAAAGAATCTGGTCTACAGAGGCATGAGGAACAATGACCAGCTGCAGCTAAGGAAATGTGATGTGTGAAGACAGTAGTAAATGTCCTCTGCCAAGAGCAAACAGGGAGGAGACTGCTCCTGAACTGCAGGGAGACAAAAAGAGGCGGACCCACACAACCATCTGTGGCTGAACATTAACAAAGAAAAAATGTTTTAAAGACTTATAACTTGGCAGTTAAAATTGTGAAAAATATAAAAGTAACAGATTTGTGAATCTAAATTTTGGCTGCACATTTCAAGAGGCAGCAAAATCGTGTGACATGTTCTGGAAAGAAATGGCAAGAAATGTGATTTTACGCAAAATGTATTTCTGCTAGAAGTATGAAACTTTACACACTTATGGCCATGTTAAACACGCACACTTGTAGAAATTTGATTACAAATTGGACATTGTGTTCCGGATTAAAAGGGCAAACATCTGTGAAAAGCGGAGACAAGATCCCACAGCTATGGGGTTTTGAGGAGTAGCTGCTATTTAAAATATGTAATCTGTATATCTGATTGTTATAGAGGTTGCACATGTGTAAATATATATTGTGCCAAAAGTAGATTTTGTGTTCTAGGGGCTAGGGGTGGATTCTCAGCCTCATAAAATCACATCATAACAGTGACACTCTGTTTCTCTCCTCCTATTAAGGCAGAGAGTAGACTCTGACCCAATCACCTGTCAAAAGGGCAAGCTTAGGCTAAACCAGCCACACACACACCCTTTATGATGCCTGTTCATAGCATAAATAGACACAGCTCAGCACACAAAAAGACAGACAGATTCACTCACTATCCGGATGCTGGTGGAGCACCCTGCTGCTGAACTCTACATCTTCCTTGCTCCAGAAAACAGAAACCCATTGCATAGCTAAACCATTTTCAGCTAGGCCTCAAATTTCAGAACCAGAACCCCACAAACCAAAGGGGAAACATCATAATACAGCCGGACTGCGCTGTACTGCTTGCCTGCTGAAAATAATTATCAACAGAACCAAAAGGGCAGATCCAATCCAGTCCTGTGCCGTGCTGTGACCAGAGGGCCTTCTGATCCAGTCCAGTCCTGTGCTGTGCGGTGACCAGAGCGCCTTGCCGATCCAATCCAGTCCGATGTGCCCAGCCATCTGTCCTAAACCAGAACCTATCCCCTGACCAGAATTGATGGTTCCATTTAAAAACATATCCAGTGAATATCTATATAAAGAATTGTGTCACTGGCATATGTATTTTGGATAGCCAATCCCTATCTTAAACCCATCCTATCTTGTATTCAGAACCTGTATTGTTAGGAGTATTTTTTAATTGGCTAAACTCTCTATCCAAACTATCCTATCTTCCTCCTTTACTAGTATTGCTAAAACTATCTTTACACTGATCTTTTCTCATCTGAAGAAGGCGAATTTCCTCTGCAGGCAGCCATTCTGTTCAAGTGACTGTGTTCCTGTGTTGTATTTGCTTTGTTCATAGTCATTCTCTAGTGTAAGAAATCCTTTTGTCATTTCAAAAGTGCATCCCTGTTTCCCATTCTTGCGCCTATCTCGTAAAAATGACCTCCACTAAAACGTCCATAACTTCCTAAGTTGTTGTGCTAGAAACAAACTTCTGAAAGTTAACTTCTGAAAGCTAACATCCACAGCTTTAAATCGCATCTGAAACTGCATTCCAAATCCATACGGTTCTCCCATTATTGCGATTATCGTGCAGTGAAAAGTTTGCCGCGAATTTCATTTTTGGGAAATTCTGACACTTGTAAAACAGATTTTGATTCCTTTTGACTTGAATTTTAAGATTTCAAATTGTTTCTTGGTATTAAATCATTGCTTATGTTTGTGTGCAACTATCCAAAGTGGTTCCCATAAGAATTCATAACAATTTCAGCAATTTTGACCATATTTGGTGTTTTTGCCAAGTCCATTCTAAGGATAACTTTAAAAGCAATTCTGGCAGCTTTACAGTCAATTCCGTTTTTCTCTTGTGTTTTCTGGGGGAAAGTGGGATTGATATTCTGTTTGAATTCTGCCATTCCTGAATACCTGCTCTCTCCTCCTATCTCTTTACATTGCCTACTGGGGGATTGAGGGGTGTGCAGGGGGAACTATAACCATAGTGCTATCTGACCTGAACACACACACAAAAGTATTATTTCTGCTGAATTGTTTTGCTCACTATTACTCCTTGTGTATTAAAGAGATTATTCTGTGTTACATCACCCCATTGGTGATTATTGTGTACCCCTTAAAACATAGTGTGATTAAATTGTAAATCCATAAATAAATATTTTAACTTTGCAAACCAGCCTGATTCCTGGTTCAGTGTGACCGGGTGGGTTCCAGGAGAGGTGCTTGATATGAGTGGTATATCGTTCAGAATAAAGAACTTTAAGACACAAATAAATAAGTATTTCAGTTGTGCATTACATGCTAAGCATTGACTTGGATGTGTGCCGGATTGAAATCACTTACATCCTAAAAGTGTGTTTTTCCAAATTTGTAGTAAATCTTCCAGCAGATGTTTTTAAAATGCATAAAGAGTAGGTAAAAAAAAATATTGAGATCTCCATCTGGTCCGCGGACTCACGTCCTGATTCGCTGTACATGGATGCCTCTGGTCCAATCAGGGAGCTGCGTGACATTCGTGGACATTGAGTAAAGGTGCTGATTGGTTAATTAAGAAACATGAGGTAAGTCAAAACCTTTGATCCACTGCCGTTTTGGACTCGCAAACTCCACCCCTAACCTGCAAACGCCACTGTAAAAAAATATTAAAAAACACAACATTACACTTGTCTTACAAATGAAAGAACCGGTGGGGAGTTGAGGCGTGAGGATAGGGTGGAATATCCTTAAGAAATAGTCAGAATCAGTTGTTATTTTAATTTCCAAAGTCCACGAATGTCTCAGAAATTGACAAATGTTCGAAGTCATGTAATTATGGGTAAATTGGCTTTCCCATGGGAAGAGCACTTTTTGGGCTGCCTTAAACTTTGGAAAGTTTGGTGTGGTTTCATCAAGGCGGGCAAAGTTGTAGGTGGAGGTCCCAAAATTAGAATAAATCCACAAAGTTCTACAAACAAAATATAGAGACAACTCTTAATTTGTTAGGAAAATTTTGTGCAGTTTTGTCAATGGGGAGCAAAATTGTAGAGGGGTTCCAAATGGTTCATAATACAGATAGACTTGAATGGGGGAAGAAATTGCTTGCAACCACAGCTCGAACCATTGGACAGATTTGCACCAAACTTGCACAAGGATCTGCCACTTGGTGCTAGAAGCGTGAATTCACAAATTTGGTGCTGATACGTTCAATGTTTTATTTTCTCAGAAGTGCAAAAACATAGGGATATCACTTTGGTGCCAGGGACATGGCCTGTGGTCTATGCCAGTGTTAAGATTGTCCGGTACATGGCCGAAGGCCACTGTACAGCCACCATGTACCAGCTATGGAGTTAAAGTTGACACTGGGCCTGGCCTGCAGCAATGCAAAATGTCTACACTGAGATGCTTAGGAGGGCATGCAACAGAGCTGAAGCCCATGCCCCAGGGATTGTGGCCACCGACCATGGGTGCGAGCCATGTACCGTGACCCATGCTCCCATTATTTGGGTATAGTGCTCTCATGGCCAGTCTATAGGCCATACCCAATGATTACTGGGGATTGATTTGTGGGGCGGGCAACATGGCTGAGTCTCATGACCCAGGGAGTGTGGTCAGTGGCCATGGCCACAAGACATGGACTGTGGGCAATGACCCCACAATTGGGGTGCAGTTGACAATGGGTCAGGCTGCAGTCCAGACACTATCTCTACAGTGGGTTGCTTCGCAGGGCTGGTAACGTCTCGGAAGTTCATGACCCAGGGTTTGTGGACACAAGCCATGGACAGTGGCCCACCGTCCCATTATTGTATAGTGGGCCCTGCACCAGACTGCAACACGTCTATTGGCTATTGTGGGTGGCTTGGTGAGGCCTGAGGCATGGCTGACCCTCATGCCCTACTCATGTCAGCCCTAGCATGCAGCAAAAACAATTGTTTCTCAAAGTAACATACATCAATGTGTGCTGCAAAATCTATGTTAAGGGTACTTTACAGTTTCATATATTTTAAAGAGGAGTGTTTAGTAACTCACATACAGTTCTGGAACAGAAGGAAACCTGTTCAGTTGATAAAACGCCTTGAAACTCACTGAATGAACGTGGTTTCAAGTGCACTATGCTTAAATTGCCCTGCCCAATTTCTACTGAGATTGGTTGGAGGGGTTTGTGATATGGCTGAAGCTCATGACCTATGGATTGTGGCCACTGACCATGGCCTCAAACAATGTACAGTAGCCCTGATTCCATTTTGGCCGTACAGTGGGCACTAGACCATGCTGCAGGCTAGCATTTATATAGCGCTACGAACCCTCAGGCATCTGAGTGTTGCTTACCCACAGTGTGTAGTGCTCATTTATTGACCACAGACGGATGAAAGGCTGAGTTTGACCCTGCTGGGATTCGAACCTGCGTCAGCAGGCGCTGCACGGATGTCAGGCACTATCTCTGCACTCTACTCCCTGTGCTATCGGACCGTTCATAGAAAGAAAAACGGTGGCCCAGTGACATGGGACCACATGCCAGGTTGGTGTCCCGCAACACTGAATTTTGAGAGTACTGAGAACTCGCTGTGGAGTGCACCCCCCCAGCCGGGGGAAGCACGACAATCATTTAACTAAAAGGCCCAAAGCCTATGAAACAAGGCGGCGCCCATGTCTTCAGGCAATAAGTGGGGAAAATGTCAGGGATTTCAAGCTGCACCTTTGTGGGTAGTATCCGACACATATGCACATTGCAGGTTTCACTTTGCAAATACATAAAAGAAATGTCAAGGCGTGTGCCTGCCAGGTGTGAAACTCTGACAATGACAGCGTGATCTCATGTTTTGTCTGATCTAGAAAACACCAGCCGGCAAAATGAGGTGTGTTTAAAAAATGCTTCAGAAGCAGGATTTGCATGCACATCTGGCAGGAGCTTTACTCCAGCCTTCCCGCAGGGACGCGTTCACCACCACTGCATGCACATCTGGCGGGAGTTTTACCCCAGGCTTCCAGCAGGGACGCGTTCTTCATTCACCACCACTGCATGCACATCTGGCGGGAGTTTTACCCCAGGCTTCCCGCAGCAACGCATTCTTCATTCACCACCACTGCATACACATCTGGCAGAAGCTTTACTCCTGGCTTCCCGCAGTGACGCATTCTTCATTCACCACCACTGCATGCACATCTGACAGGAGCTTTACTCCAGCCTTCCCGCAGGGACGCGTTCTTCATTCACCACCACTGCATGCACATCTGGCGGGAGATTTACCCCAGGCTTCCCGCAGCAACGCATTCTTCATTCACCACCACTGCATACACATCTGGCAGAAGCTTTACTCCTGGCTTCCCGCAGTGACGCATTCTTCATTCACCACCACTGCATACACATCTGGCAGAAGCTTTACTCCTGGCTTCCCGCAGTGACGCATTCTTCATTCACCACCACTGCATGCACATCTGACAGGAGCTTTACTCCAGCCTTCCAGCAGGGACGCGTTCTTCATTCAACACCACTGCATGCACATCTGGCGGGAGTTTTACTCCTGGCTTCCCGCAGTGACGCATTCTTCATTCACCACCACTGCATGCACATCTGACAGGAGCTTTACTTCAGCCTTCCCGCAGGGACGCGTTCTTCATTCACCTCCACTGCAAGAGGTCTCTCCACTTCACAATGCGTTGAATTGGGAAACTGGGAGCCAGCTTCCCGGACTCCCAGACCAGTGCACTGACCACACCACACGTCAGGCGTTAACAAGAAGAAATGGCTCTCTTAATGTGGCCAATACACACTTTAATTAAAAATACTGTTGTTGTGGGTGTTTCTTAAATACTTCTTAATCCCAAAAAGACAGAACTGCTGAGAAATGGCCAAGCCACTAATTGCAATCGCTCGTTAAAGGAACGCCAGCCGCTGGTTGGCTAGTCTGTGGGCTGGGCCTGGTCTCCCGAGGAAGCCTTCTTTCTTTGGCATAGAGGCGCAGAGAAATGGTTCTGCTTTGTAAATGAATCAGGGAATCAGCCAAGTACTTCACTGCCTGAAAGGCAAGCAGCGGCTGCTGGACATGCTGTAGGAAGAAGCAGTCTAGTTCTCTACAGTGCCTTCCTCTTGTGGCAACATTCTACATACCGCCAGACCCCTTCAAGGGTAATATTGTTTGTTAGCAAATGGGAATAAGACATCCAGCAATATAACTCAGTGGGTTGAGTGCTCGCTGCTGAGATCTGTGTGTGATGTGGTGGTCGCAGGTGCGAATCCCAGCAAGGTCAACTCAGCCTTTCATCCTTCCGAGGTCGATAAATGAGTACCAACCTCAGTCCAAAATACAGACATATTTATGAGAGACAGAGAACCCCTCCCCTGCACTTCTCAGCAATGCACTTGCACGACTGAATGCCACAAGGGCTAGTAGGACCAACACTGTATTTATATTATTGTTGTTTTTTGTTTCTTCCGACTGTTATTACTTCCCCTGTTCCCTTCCCATTTAGGCTTGTGGTGCTTTGAAACACAATTCTGTTGTATAAAGCACCTTACAAAATGATCAATAAATAGAATAAAAAAATTAAAACAAGCATTGGCAAAGCCAGTAGTTTGTAGATGTCTATTGGATTTGAAATGTATAGACAGGAATGCTGTCAATATGTCACCCATTTCTCAGTAGTGTCCCCCCCCCCCACTAGGTGGGTTAAGTGATGCCTACTTTTCCCCAAACTACAAATGTTAATACAAATGATGCATAGGTATCACTATTTATGCATATTTCCATTGTGAAATCATTTCTATTACAGTGTTGGTAGTTTTCCATTTGATAGCCACTGCCAGTGGTTGCTAGTAAAGGGTTCTCACAAACAGTGACTGTGAAAGATTCTACCCCCATACGTGTGTGGACAGGAGACAGAGTGAGGCGATGGGGAATTCTGTACTTGGGGCTTTATCCATATAGAGCAAGGAACTGTGAGACTGTGAGAGGAAGGGAGAAGTAGCGTGTGAGGGAATGGATGGGTGGAAGGGTGAGAGGAAAGGTAGGTTGCGGGAGGGGAAGTGATGCAGTATCAGGGAAGGGGTGGGACAGCTAGGGCGGTGGGAGTCAGTCAAAATTCTGTGAAGCAAGGAGAGGTGATTTGAGAGGATATGATGAAATGTGGCAATGCAGTTGGAAGGGCATAGGAGGCAGTGTGAATGGGTTTCAGCCAACATTAGTGATTATGAAGCACAGTGGGACAAGAGGCAGCCAGGGGTACTACATGGTTCAGTGCTAAATGGTGACATGATGGGAGTCACTGGGTGGGGAAGGAACCAGTGTGAGAATGTTGGAGTTAGTTCTTGGCAAAGGAAGCCAAGAGAGGGACATGTGGGCATGCGGGGATGTGTCATTGCAAAGGACTGCAGGATTTCTGAAGGGAGCAGGCATCTTGGCGAATATCCTAACTCTTGTTAGTGTCATTGAATATTCCCGGAGAAATACACAGCAGCACACGTATGCCATAGTCATCGACTTTAGTGCTGCGGTGGACACCATCGTTGTGAAAGACTATGGCAGAAACTGCACATGTTGGGTGCACTGCTAGCGCTCCTCAACCTGATAATCTCTCTCTATTCACTCAACAAAGTCAAGGTCGGACTTTCTAATTCCGGCACAACTACATCTTCTCTTGACACCAGTGTAGGACTTAAACAAGGCTGCATATTGGCCCCGCTATTATTTAATTTAAACTTTTCAGACTTATCAGGGGCACTGTGCTGCCCTAAAGCTGATCCTCCCCGATTGTGAGCAAATAAGACTCCTTGGCTAGGATATGCTGACGATCTCGTCCTATTGGACGGCACTCCTGATGGATTGCAATGATCCTTGCATGAACTTATAAACTATGGTGCCCTTAATGGTCTCACCATTAACATTGCTAAATTCAAAACGATGGTATTCTGTCCAGGCACTGCTAGGTCTTCTGAAAGGTGATCATGGAGGCTTGGAGTCCAACCGGTCGAATAGGTCCTTGCATATAATTACCTAGGACTCACGCTTGACCCCCACTTTAAACGAGACAGTTGGAGGGAATTAAAGGCTGACAGCTGACAGGGGCGATAGCACGCTTTGCAAAAGAACAAGCAAGCTATTCTTTGAACTCTTTGATAGACCTTTTTATAAATCCAAAATACAGCCAGTGGTTCTCTATTGCATTGAGATCTCAGGTGCAAAACTGTCTACTAAAGTAGCTCAAACGGAATCTTGATGTTTAAGGAATAGTCCTAATCTCTGTATTCTGTAGTCGGTGTTCCTGTTCCGAATGAGTATATCTTTCTCGGGTTCCAACTGAATTCCATACATAGTTGTATATTGAACCATAAAATGAATGTATATTTTAAAGTGAAGGACACCCCATTTTCTTCATTGCTTGAGTGTAACAGTCGTTTAATTCAGATTGACCTACCTGGGTGTAGGAACATGTATGTACACAAGCTTTACAGTGAAATCCTCACTTGGTCTGTACACCATGAGTTCTCTGCAACAGATTATCAAATGACTAAACTTAATCCTCATCATAAAAAATTGATTTATATCATTGATATGTGAGAATGTGTCCACTAAGAGTGTGGCTCAGGAATATTAGTCTTGGCGCCCACTTAATTGCTTATCCTTGTAATTGGATCATAGCCAAGCATCTTTGTGTTGAGTTTAACGTACCTCCTTGGAGGGTCGTAGGGGGACAGATGGGTACCCAGACATCTTCCATGTTGTAGACTGTGTGGGGAAAATGCAACTGAGGCTGTGAAACATATGATTTTGGAATGTGAAGTTCTTCTTCAAATAAGAATACATGTGTTATCTGCATATGGCAATGATTCATGGGAACCTAATCTTTGTAAATTATGGGATGCATTTTGAAGATAATGATGTGGGGCTGATTTAACACAACAACAAATGTGGGGTAAAATGTGACGGATTTTTATATTTGATCTTAAATCATTTCTTGCACGTGTTAATCGTGATTTTATTTTGTGGGAACTGGTCTATTTTAGTTGTTGGATGGCTGTATAAAAAGCTATTAATTAGCTGTGATGTACTACTTTTTTAAATCAAAAATAACAATACAGGAAGGCAATGTTTGGTCATTGTGAGGTTTTACAAAGGGCATTTTCTTCATTTATTTATAGCATTTTTGTAATGCCCAGACCTTGTGGTATCACAGTGGTTGGTAGAATAGACAGAGCTAGAAGTTGACAGTTTCTAGACATTGACAGAATAGCAGCAGCAGCAGTTAATCATATTTGTCAAAAAGCCACGTCTTTGCCAGTTGTTTGAAGGCAGGGTAAAATGGTTCACTCCTAATGGCTGTCGGAAGAGAGTTCCAGAGTGTAGGAGCTGTAACACGGAAGCTAGCACCCCCTGCATGAGTCTGTACGAGCGGACGTGAGGGAGATTCAGAGGATAGGTGCAGTTTAGGGGGAAAAAAGGCAGCATGAGGGATGGCAGGTATTTAGCATCATCAGTGTGAGGAGATGTGAGAGTGCCTGAGGCTTTATCGTGTATATGACACAGTGTCAATGGGAAGAAGTATTTTTTCCAGAACTGTCTGTGAAGTGTCACAGGACACAAATATGTCACCAGTGTTTTTATCATCTTCCTGTACCCACTAATGACAGCAATACAAACTGTTGTTTTCAAAATACACAGCTATGTGGATGATACTCAGTTATCAGCATCTACCGCCCCAAATTCTGGATCAAATGCAGAGGATTGCCCTATGTGCCTGACGGACAAGAATGCGCTATTTATATGGTTACATTCAAAGCAAACAAAATTAAGGTTATGTCCATTGCTCTTCCCCCCATCCTTGTGTATTCTTTGAAACTCAGTTAATTGGTTTCACAGTGAAGAAACCTCCGATTTGTTTGCGAGATACATATGATGTGACCTCCAAGTTGGCCTCTTAATTTTTTTTCCCTATCAATTAACAGAGAGTGACTGCCACTACGTTCCTTCCATTCTCCTGTTCCTCACCACCGCCCAGATACTCATTGTCTCCAGAGCTCTGGTCCTCTCTAGGCTGGATTACGGCAACAGACTCTTCTTCATTCTTCCTTTATCCTCCCTTCGTGCCTTTCAAATAATCCAAAACAGGACTGCAAGACTTATGCTTGGTCTGAAGCTCAGGGACCACATCTCTCCAGCCCTAAAATCTCTCCAATGGCTCCTGGTTGCTGCTAGAATCAAGTTCAATACCCTCTGCATCATCCACAAGGGTTTCTGGGACCTGAGACCCCAGTACATCCAACTCTTTCCCTAAATACCTCCCTGCTAGAGCCCTTAGGTCTTCTAGCTCCAACTCTCTGCATATCAGATGCTTCCCTCAGCAGAGAGTGGGGTGTAGATCTCTATTATGCAAGAGCCACACTCTGGAATGGTCGGGTCTCCCTGCCCCTTTCAGACTTAAGCCGGATCTCCTTAAATTATGGAAGCTCCTCAAGACCCGCCTTTCATCTTCTTCCTTCCCTCCCCTGTTAACACCCCATCTGCTACAGTGACTGTCTGCCTGGTTCCCTATGAGTTCTACAGGGCACTGTTGTATAGGCACCTTACAAATATCCAAGAAATAAAAAATAAAATAAAACGCAAGGAAGTGTTCGCATTGGAATTCTCCTGCTGTTAGGTCTGCAGCAATTCCAGCAATATTACACCTGGCATACGTATCTTACACTGCCTTTTGGTCCAATGAAGAGTGTTTTGCCCAAAAGGTAAAATGTGACAAATGCCAATCTTGCATTCAATCAAGAATACAACACTATACAACGCCTAAACCAATGCACCCTGGTGGAAGAGCACTACTGCATGACTTGAGGGTGGCCGGGCCCTGCTTTAGAGGATCAGTCTCCTATGTTATGGAATGATTTATGATGCCCATTCATCCCATTCCTGACACTCTGACTTCCAGGAACATACATTGCAAAAATAATCACCCTAACAGCAAGCTAGCGTCATGAGGCCAATTTTCAAGCTGGTCTTGCACTCTTACGAGAATTCAAAATAGCATAACATAGCATATCTGGTGGAACACGTTTCTCACGCATCAAATCGACTAACCGGCTTGAATCACAACTTGCCTGCAAAGAGAGGACCCAGAACCAATCCTACTCTTGTCACACATACACCCTCATACACATACGCCCTCTGGAACTCGATCCCAGTGTCAGCACAGAATTCCCCCCCAATTCTACAAATTCACAAACATGGCTTTTTCAACACCTAACCAAGGACTAATTGCAATGGACACACAAAGCGCCGCAGAGACCTCGGCTCACAGTAAGGCGCTACTGTTAAAAGATGCCAGCCCAAACACTGGCAGCCCACATTCTTTACAGTGCTCTGCTTCTCTCAAGCTAGGTCCGTGCTTTAAACAATAAAATAAAAAACAGCAGTGCATTTTCAAAAGCAGGATCACTCCATCGATTTCAAAGCAAAGAGGGTGTCAGTCGCTATGATCTTTGCCAGTCAATGTAGGGATCCCTTTGATCAATGGTTAAGTGGTATGAGGAGGTGGTTGGGGGATGGTGACTGACAGAGGTGCCAATTGGCAAAGGCAGGAAATGCATAATGGCTGACAAGCCAAATGCTGCTGGCATCCTCTGCCCTTTCTCATCAAGGCAATGATCCCGCAGCATCTGTACAATGCAGGTCTCACCCTGATAAGATACTCTGGCTTCCATACTCCTACAGCACGATCAATTCTAAACGGTCTATTGGAAAGGGAACATATGTTCAGTTTCATAAGTGTGGTTTTCGTCTTCGTTATTTCATGAGCTAATGAACGTTCTGAAGCTGAGCTCCATTTAACACTCGAGTACATTCAGCCCTGAGTGGACTTTTCCATTAGGCCTCCTGTATAATTTAACGCTATTACTTTTTGGAACAATTTTGGATGTTTTTGAAAGCTGCTACCATTTTTCTTTATGAACCAACATCAATACAGGCATCTACTGGGCTTTCGCTAATGAATGTCTGCGGCAATAAAGAGAGAGTGCCAAAAATTGCAGTACTGAAATCAGCTGTTAAATTAGAATTCTGTGCCCGGCCCGAAGGCAAGATATTATGCTTCACTTTCTTCATTGCACCAAACATCAATTCTTCAATTTAACAAGAATATAACAAGAAAACTGCATTATCCTTGAATCCAGGGCCATTCCGGAAGTTTAAACTTAAACATGGGATCCAAAAGTGTCCAATCCGGAACCCTCTCTGCCCTTGTCCTCCTGAACTGACTCTCTCGCCTTCTTTCATTGGTACTCGAGCAGCACATACGCGGCGTTGTTCTAGTCTATCTTTTCCATTGCCCACCCTTGCACCGAATGTTGATGGTCATGCCTATGAAGGGTTATAATGTGTTGCAATATTGTGGTTTTTATATCATTGTTTTGGAAGGTGCTATAGTGTGTTTGCATGCTGTGTTTGACGTAGTGTAGGCGCCATACCTTAGTAGTTTTCTTCCCTTTCGTGCCGGATGACGATGCTCAAAGAGCTTTAGCTCAGCTGAATTCTGGGAGTGCAGAGCAGGCACAGCGGAAGCAAACGGTGACAAGCATGGGACTACAGCAACAGCGGTTGTCATCAATCCAACCGAAGGTGATCTTTAGGACCCTGAGCGGGGAGAATTACGTGCAGGGAGACACTTGCATGCCAGTTTGTGGATGTGCACAAACCCATTGAGGCCAGCAAGGGTGTTGCTAGGTTTGTAAAATATCCGGGGCTACTCTAATGTCGGGACTGCTGGGATCGGGGCTAATTAGCCTTTTGGTTGTAGTCCCCGAGCTTCTATCCGCGGCTACAACCAAAAGACCCAGGGCTATAGCCCTCCCAAGCCCCCCTAGAAATGCCTCTGGAGGCTGTCAATTATCACAGAGGGATTTCTTTGGGCATTTCATGTTTTCTGGCACCTTTGTGTACAAGGACCTTTATTGAAAACTGGTTAGTGGTGGTCTTCAAGGCTTCTTCATTGACTGAAGCAGTCTGGTCATAGTGGTAGCTCACCAAATTAGCTCCCATAGTGCCTGAAGAGTTTGCCCCCATCAGTGACAGAATGATTCAATACATTTGCCATCTGATAATATTTATCCCTGAAGACCCTTCCAGATGCTGGCAACCATTTCTGAGCAGGAATGGTAGGACATGTCAAAGGATGACGTTGTCTATCCTGACAAAGCCCTGACACACAGCATCCAAAAGGTCCTCATGTCTTCTGGTGACCTTATGTTCTGCAAGGTGGTCTCCGGGGTCCTTCTGCCTGTGCACGCACCGCTCGAGACTATAGATGTCCATGTCTCCTCAAAACAGACAAGAAAACGCAGCACATGGAGGCGCCATAGAATAGCTGAGTATGAAGGCGCATATCAGATGAGTCAAGAGTACATTCCCAAGGCTCACATAAGCACTGCTTTTTTGCCATTGATAGCAGTGAGCAAGGATGGTCAGGGGCATAACTGTTCATCTTGGATGAGATGATTTCTGCATGAGACTAGATGCCACTGGTGAAGGTAACAGAATGCTTGCAAATGAGACTTCACAAGCCCATGGAAATGTAGGTAAAGGGCGGTGTAAAGGTTAGTGCCACAGGCCTAAGGCTTTTGGGGGTTGCAAGGGGTAGCAGCTGACTCCCTGTCTTCTACCCCTAGACCTGTCCTTGCGACCCCTGGACCAAGAGAAGATATCTGTGTTGTACTGTCTCTGGAAGATAGCTCAGTGGCAATGTGCTCGCCTTGGAAGCAAGACAACACAGAGCACCACAGCTTCGATCCACGGGTCCGTGCTTAGAAACTTCTTGGTATTAAGCGCGTTATAAATAACCTATCATATCATATCTAAAAAAGGCAGTTGTAAATGCAGCTAAATGTGCCACAGCTTTTTTCACCTGGAATCTAGATCTCATTAGCTGGAGAAATAACAAGGATGCCGGAAAAAACAATGAAGCCACCATCACTAACAGGTTGGCAGTCCATTAGTGAAGAATGTCTGCATGGTTTGGTTCAAAGACGGGGCTGTCTGTGCAGCTAATACGCAGTACTGCAGCAACAGTCAGCAACAGGAAGGGTTTGGGGAATAGGTAAGAGCAGCCTGCAATACTCAATGACAGTACAGCATGAACGGAAACCTCATCAGTGTTTCTCATTGTCTACTTTGCACATCCAGTGAGCCAATGGGGCTGTGATGAGAGGGGTGAGCCCCCGTGGCCTCTGACACCAATCCTGCCTGGGCACTGCATGACCTGCCCCAGATCTGTCAGACCTGCATCACAGGCACACTGTATATAGATGCATGGTGAGATAATTAATTTACATGAAGTTGCCCTCCACCTTTGACGTAAACCATCTTTTGCTTCCTCAAGCAAAACAAATATATATTTGGAAGGATAGCTATGGGGCAACGGACTTGCTTTGGAAAGAGGATGCCGTGCAAAATGGGTTCAGTTCCTGTTCCAGTGTTAAGAAGCTGGAGGAGGCTGGCATTAAGCAACATATGAAGGACCAGAGAAAATATTAAAATGGACCTTTTATAGGGGTGATCTCATGGAGCTGCTGCTGCTGTTTACATTTAGAAAAACTTACAATTACAGTGACCTGCAACACATCCTTCCCCTCTATCTCCTATCTAACAAGAAAAAACTGTGGGTTACTTACCAAATAAGAAAAACAGAAGGGTGATGGCGAGAAGGTTTCAAATAATGTATAACCACTGGCAGAACTCTGGGATTGAGGTTTGTGCTTGAGGCTTAATGTCATGGAGACTTTTACTGGAGACTTAAAATGTTGCACTATTGACTTAGATGTTGAGAGATAGTGTTTGAGACTTAATGTGTTGAAAGAGAACTCAAATGCATGGAATGCAGATATAAGATGTTTGCGAGGGTGATTGAGACTCATTTTGGGGGTTTGAAGGAGGGTACTGGAGACTTTAGTTGCTTGTTTGCTTGTGGTTGATTGTGTTGGAGACTGCTGGAGAGTTAAGTTGCTGGGGGGTTGCACTGTGTAAACAGGAAGCTGTTGAAGCAAGCAATTGGAGGTGTAAGGTGTTGGAGGGTGGGAGTGGGTGCCAGCAGGGCCATCTTAAGCACTTTTGGGACCCTGGGCTCGGACATACTTGGGGCCCCCCTCCACCAAACCAAAGAAATTAAGGGAACAAGAAAACTGGTTGTGCCCACCTGCCCCCTACATGACATGCTGTCTCTCAGCATAAATAGCATGTTTACTCCGTTTAGGTACCCTTGCCCTCTTCATTCTTGCTCTAATCTGAATGATAAACAAGTAGCATTTGAAGACCGACATTAGCAGTCTACAAAGGAGTTACTGTTTTAGTACATACAGGATACTTTTTATCAATAACATCCAGGAAGGTAGATGTAGTATTAATGCAGGACCATATGTAAAAGGTACATGTAACCCATAATAGACAGAGAGCTCAAATTAGCTGCCTCACAGTATGCAAAAGTGCTCATGCATACATAGAGACCACCAATTGGAAGGAAGGAGAACGCTACACATACCGAAGCATGGATAGTGGAGGCAGATTAGAAGCTACCAGGAAGGTGTCTTTATCTAGACAGACTGAGATTAGAAGTGGGATATGGTTTTCAAATAGTGTTGCCATTAGATATCAAAGGAACAAATGCCTGTGGCGGGTGATATAAATATGCTTACTATTAACAGAGTGAACCCATGAATAAGGCTTTTATGAAGTTCATACCATGAGAAGGAAATCTCTCGGAAGGGCTGACAATTTTGAAAGGTTTAGGGACTGGCAATACAATCATTTTACTTTACCTTCTATTTTGTCAAGTTTTTGAATGTAGCTGATGTGGTCCTGAGTGCCCTGATAAGCGCTGATCCAACTGGCCATGTTGCGTGACATTTGTTTCTAATAATGGGGTATATATAGTCGTTACGTTATGCGATGATGTCATCACGGCGTGCGTAACGTAATTAAGTGCGGCGCAATGACGTCACTGTGTTCCTGGTGCGTGCGGCAGCCATTTTGGAGCAGGATGCTCGGAAAACAGTGTGCTTGTGTTGTGAATGTGCAATTTCTTTGATTATTAGAGGTTAAACTTTTGATTAACTGACCATACAATATGTATAGCTTGTATTTCTTTGAAAGGACTTGCTTTTGTTAGATAATATGATTGCTAATGGAATAGTTATAATTTATTATACAAGGACTTGTTTAAATTAGATCATTATTTGGGGTATTCTAAGACCGATTTTTGTGACATGATATGTTCTCTCCTGAAAATAGGTGATATCCCGAGCGCTGACACACCTGAAAAAAAGATAAGAGATGGTAGTTAATGGGGTCTTACTGATTCAGGTGACATTACGTGTCTAACGCCTTCTGGGTCCAAACATACTGATTAACGGAATAAAACTCATTAATTCAAAGAGATGGCAGACTTGATACATTGAAAAAATGTGAAAACTTGATAAATCAGATACCATTATATATCTAAGTCCTGCTAGGTCCAAGATACTGTTATATATTATACATTTATATATATTATATATTTATATTCATTTATTTATATATATATATATATTATATTTATATTTATATTATATTCTATATACATATAAATATATATAATATATATAAATATACCAAATAATAGACAAATATATATTTGTTTCTAAAAATACCCCATTATTAGAAACAAATGTCGCACAACAGGCCAGTTGGATTGATGCTTATCAGGGTACTCAGGTCCACATCAGCTACATTCAAAAACTTGACAAAATAGAAGGTAAGCCACAACCAAAACCCCTTATATATTTAACATTAGAACTGCCACTGTTTCCAAGCCTTCTTTACAAAATACCTTAGCCACTATCCTAACATAGACTTCTCTTTCCATGTAGCTACTAAAATATCATGACCTTGAATGAATAGAAAAAAACCTATGGAAGCAACATAGTGGGATAAAAATCTTTTGTTCCAAAACTGAAGCTGTATCAACAAAACAAAAAAAGAAAATTAAGGAAATACTCAAATTACACAGAAATAAGAATTTTGCAACCAAGAACAGGGTAAGTCAGAACTTTTCCAAAACAATATTATTGTTTGCCATGAAAGTTCCTGATATAACTGTTAGGATAATACGAATTATGGACACAGAAACATACCTGTTTATTATTTATCATTTATTTCTATTTTCTTTACTTTCTCCTGTCAGAAACCACTCTTTCTCCCGATGAACCATTGATACACTCAATGGGGAAACACATGTCGAGTATTATCTGTGGAGTATTATTTGAAGTACAATTTGAGAGCAATTAATATCATTTGAGAGTGATAAGAATGAAATGGTGTGATGCTAACACCAGAAATCAAACAAATATGTATGAATAAGAATAAAATGATCGTCAATGGTGTGATGTTAACACCAGGAAAAATATGATGTGAAGCAAAAAATTTATTAAAACATCATTTGTTTACCTTCTACATGGAATCAAGCTTCTCTATTTACCAATTTTTTTTTCTAACAAGAACATTACTTTGTTGAAAGTACATTTGACTCACCAACCAAGCATTTTACAATTTGGGTTTGGCGCATTTGAGTAACTTTCATCCCATCTCAAAAAACGTTTGTTGTGTATTAATATTTGTGTAGCAGCCACACAAAGATTTGGGAACTACTATTCAGACAACCATGTTGCTTTAGGAGCTGGCGCCAAGGGAGAGCTTTGCTGGTTGCAAAACTTTATTTTTCTGAAAGACCTTAAAATATGCTTGCCTGAGGCCTGCAAGATATTGTCTGCTCTCCTCTGTCTACCAACCCTTCCACCCAAATGGCCTACATAAGAAGAAAGATCAAGTAATGGGCTAAACTATACCAGCAGCATGCAAGAGGGCAAACCTCACAGAAGACAACAGTAATGTAAGATATATTAGATGATTTGACCAGGATCTCTGTATCGTCTTCTGACAAATCCAGGATACAAACATGAACGCTGTTGTTCGATAGTCTTGAATTGGATACTTATTCACCTATTGGACTAACAGTTTATGCTATCGTTGGAGGGGATTGCCTAGGTTTTACAACGCCCCATCTGAACAAACCAATTTCTAGAACTTCAGCATACGGATGATATGTTTTTATAGCAACTCCTATCTGGTACAGGTACATTGCTGATAATAGCAGATGTTGTTCTGCAAAACCAAGTACATATGCTGGCAGGTTTATAAACTTCAGAAATAGGAAAGGATCACCCAGCCTTGCTGGAATGTGATATTATAATTTTACACATGAACACATAACTCTGCAATGGGGGCTTCACACTCTGAGCTAACTCCTGCTAACTCCTGCACCATTGTGGCACTCAATTTATCAATATGCATTTCACCAGTGCCTATTGCACATGATCAACATAATTCCCACAGGAAGGAAAGAATGCTACAGAGTTGTGCCATAAGGAACACACAAACTATGTATACCACAGTGAACACAGAAAGAAATACATGATAAATTGATCAAGGCAGAATTCACTTGCCAAAACTGAAAGGCAATGGGTTTAGAGCCTCAGCAGCACCCCATAAAATTGCCTGGCGTGTGCAATTTATGACTGGTGAACAATAGAATCTTACTTCTTCAGTTCTGCTAGCCTTGTGGGGCCCCCTCCAAGGTGAGGGCTTTTGCCCTCACATAAAAATGTCACTGGGTGGCAGACATTTTAAGCAGTTGACGGAGGGCCCTTAACAACTTGCAGTGGGTAGTTGGGTGCCCGTGGTGAAAATGGGTGGGAGATATTCAATCTCTGGGTTACTGGCGGGAGTGGGTTGCTGTGCAATGGTTCAAAGTGCACTATTGAAAAGAAAATTCCTGTGCATATTATCCAAGTGTAAAAGCATGAGGTGGTACAGCCTCTGATTTTCTTCTGGTTGGACTTGTGTTGGTCAGTTGATGTTTCCAGTCTATGGCCAGACACTTGGCAGGCACGGGATGTCTGTGCTTTGGGGTAGAGGCCTCTTCCAGCTGCTCTGTCCATTTACAGTTTAGCCCGAGTGATGTGCAATAGTCCAGGTTGTTGTGTTCGACGTCTGCTTACATTCACAGTAATTTGGTAATATCGGACTATAGATAGACTAATATTAACACTACATATGGTGATCCATTCTTGTATGAAATGTATGTCACATTACACTGATATCGCAACCATATTTCTCTTAGTGTACTGAGCAACAATGCTATGTGATGCCACTTCCTGTTTTCTCAGAGGTGCAATGTTGTGTGCCATCACTTCCCATGATGTCACTTGGGTGGTGGGGGTCAAATGACATCACTTCCTGTGATGTCATCAGAGGTCAAGGGTCGTTTGATGTCACTTCCACTACCCTTGACATTTTGGAGAAATTGCATTCCTGGCCCGAGATGTAAGGGAGCCATGCTCTCAACCTGGAACTGGGTGTGAAAACGTTGGCTTCCATGGGTAAGAGTAAGAAATATCCCATAGAGGGGCACACACATCATGCCTGGTGATCCTGACAAGCTAACCGTTAATATGGTTAGTTGTTTTACACATTTTCTACACAGGACTGAGATAGCATGGGATACGGGCCAGCTGGTACATCTGATCAGTCTGAGCAGCTGTGCCCAGACAGTCATCTGCATACTAGTAAGTTTAATTTGCCTGTTTGTAGCGAAAGTTCCAATCTAGTAGAACTGACAGCATCAGCGGCTGATCCGCCAGCCCAGGGCCTATCTTGTTTTGACTCTGCCATCAAATAAATGCCAATGTTTGTAGCTTCCGATTCAGCACTGGCTAAGTGATAAACAATCATTGCGCATGTATTCCAAGCAAACAATTGGTATGATTAGTAGGGGGCAATTGTCTGGTTGGTTCTAAATGGCTTTTACAATGTTCCATGGCAATCATTGTTCTGCCTAGTAATGGCAAGAGTATATCAAATGGAGCCTTTTTTATGTCAAGAGCTGGTGGTGACCCTAACTGTAGGAGAGGATCCAGAAATATACATTCAATAACTGGGTATTTTAAGCACAGGTTTTCATCAGGTGTGGGGGTGGACATCTCTTATCTACCCTGACCATAGAGCTTTATCAAGAGACTCCTGTGTGTTACAGACTGTCCAGAGATTCCGCTTAGACATTTGCAGATCACCATTTCAAGGAAGACCCCACACTCCTATCCTCTTTTCCTGAACAGAAGCTGCACTAATGAACAAGGATGTGACAAGTCAGAAACAGAAAATGAGGTTGGTTATCAATGTCATGGAATTCATTGATTTCGTACTCTACCTGTGTGGTCTGCAACCTGCGGCGCTCCAGATGTGTTGGATTACAACTCCCATGATCACTCACCATGACTATTATAGCTATGTTTGAAAAGAGTTATACAAAAACATCTGGTGAGGTAAAGATTTCAGACCCCTGGCTATCGGAACTTCAGAATGGAAGGTTTACATATGTTCATGGAGATGCTTTTCAAGAGGACTGGCTGGTGCCTGTATGCCTATGAGACACACACCTGGCAGTTTCTATCCAAAGTCCCACTGATGTTTTAGAAAATTCCAGTGTGCAGGGCATTACTGGGAGTTTGCAAGACAACCATTGGGCTCTTCTCAGATCCCTGGGGCCTCACCACACTAATGAAGCCTGTGCCAGTAGCATTCCATGTGAGAGGAAAAAGCATGATCACCTGATCACCTGGATGATTTGGCCTTCCAATAGAGTACATGGCACCAGATTTTGATATTGCAACTGATTGGATGTCTAAACTGGTGCAATAGTTTAATTTTCCCCTAAACACAGAAAGAATATTCAATGTCTGAATGAAAATCTGTCTGTAACTATGGAAATAGAAGATAGACTTAATTTTTTGTATATTTCCATTGGCAACCTATATAATTCGATCATCAATAATTTATTCCTGAAAGAAAGCCATTTCAATGTTTTGTCCCTTTAATCATCAAGGGGATAATGTTAAATAAATATGCATCTTGTCTCAATAGGCATTCTTCCCGAACACGGCTTCTGCGATGTATCTGTATGAATTCTATTAATGCACTTTTAAGTTGACGTACACCTGGTTATAATATAGCGCTACACTTGACTTGAACCGTTCCTGCGTACAGTGCGTATAGTGCTTTTTGTGTTCTGCGAGTCTGTCTTTCATGCGTCTTCCGTATGGGTACTTAATTCCTGTCACACATTTAGCACCATCATTGTTTTCACGGAAGTGGATGATTGATATTTTTCAGACGGATGGTCTTACTACACAAAGGAATGCCAAGGGGTACATTTCTTGTTTTTCACTTTTACTACATATTTGTTGGTCCTGCGCTTGTAATATATCTGCTTCAATTAAGATTTGCTAAAAGTTATGTGTCCTTTTATGGAAAATCAAATCTTTTTTTCTCAGAAAACACTTTATAGTCATTATCTGCGGCAGATACTTACTAGTGCTTCTTTAATATTTCATGCATGCTCTTTGTACTTGGTTGATATATTAGTACTCAGTTAATCTTGCCTGATAAGGCTTCTTTTTATAGGTGAGATTAATATTTGTTCTCGGGCTTTGGTCACAACCTTTTTAACTATATTATTAAGTATTGTGATGAATCGCAGGGATCTGTCCCTTCTCCCCAAGGCTAGGCTAGGGAGGTGAGCCTGCTTCACAAAGCCCTCCTTAGGGGTTGAGGCAAATGGGACCTCACCCTTTGGGGTAAAGCACTCCTGTTCCTATGAGGTACTTCCTTGGCCAACGACCACAGCCACATAATTGGGACTGCCTGTGAAAGTAAATAAAGTGACATTGTTATCTTTTGCTGAAGGCAATGCAAAAAGACATCCAACTATGCAAGAGACGTATATTTAACTGTGCTAAGTAGGATAGGAATAGGAGAGCCTTGTGCACCGGGGAAGTCCCCTGACATTACGCCTTCTGGTGGAGTGAAAGGAGGAACAAACTACCCGTTGGTGGCATGACCACAAGATTAGCATGGTGGGCAGGACACCTGAAGAACGATAATGAGAACACAGACACAAGAAGTATGTGCCACTTCCAATTGCCAGCTCCTGTGCGAAGCAGGAACCTGACGAGGACCCGAGAAGGGGAACCCAAGAAGAGCAAGAAAGCAGACCTGAGCGATAGCCGAGCTCCGTCACCATCTCCAGCACAGAGATAGGTAACGGGGGAACCAGTAAAAGTGGGAGGCTGCTGAGACAACATTAAAGATCAGAAGAAACTTGTCCCAGTCCTAAGGGTGAGAAAATAGAACAAAAGTGGTGTATTTGGAATTGTGAAACAATAACAAATTACCCGGCCAAGGAGGAAGATAATTACAAGAAGGGAGAAACTTGACCCAGTCCACAGGATGAAATATGAAGCAGGAAACCAAGTAAGATAAGAGATGAAAGCCTAGAAAATAAGGGGATAAGCAACCCAGGTGTTGGATTGATGGATTGCTCTTTATTTGATTTGCTCATAATAATTGTAATAGGGTAGTCATTCTTGTGTATTTCTAAGATGCATCGATCTGGCAAATAGATACAAATTTTCATCTATGCTTTTTGATATAATTCAAATAGCTTTTGTAATTTTTTAATACATAGAATCATGTCTAGAGAGTTGATTTTATTTGGCCCAATCATTTCTGTATATTTGCTTGTGCCATGAATGGTGTTCAAATGCTCAGGAAAGGTGCGTTGCTTGTTTTATTTGGCCCTCCACACAAAGAAGATATTGTTAACATATTATAGTCTAGCTGTGCCATTTCTTTGCCATTGGTCATTGTTGAATACATTAAACTTGTCGAATTCATCCAGGGAGCCTGAAGGCCATGGAAATAGCAGTGATGTGTGTTATAAGCTAGCATCATAACATATCACAAATAGATTTGTACATTTGGACACAAAATGTGTGCCCATATCTTCTTTTATTGCCTTGAAAAATGTCTGTTCGAAACAGAATTGATTATGCGAACAATTCTAGCAAACACCTCTCAATTGTGTCTGACTCAAAGTGTTCCTGGCTGCATTTATACCCTTATTGTGTGGTATATTTGCTTAAAGCCCTACAATACCAGTTGTTGCTAATATCTCATTTGTTTTTAGTACTTCCATTAAATCAATGTTAGTGCTCAAGAGGATCGTGTCATTGACATAATGTTCTCCTTTATGCAAACTATTTTGTAAGTAAGTAATGGAATGGATGCTCATTTTTATGTTATTAATATTATTGACAAAAGATAGTTTGATGGCACATTTACTAGCTCTAGGGTATTTTTGGTTAGTAGTAGTGTCCATCGGTTTTGTGATGGTGCTGTACTGTACATTTTGGAGAGATGAGCCATTGTCCTTGTTGCTTCACCATTTGATAGTGGTAGTTGTCTTTTCCTGCATAGGATAATGATTGGGTAAACTTGGCCATGTATCTTACATGCCATTTTGAGCTAGATATCTCCTCTTCTAGTTTAGTTTTGTACCTGCTGTTTTGAAATCAGCTACCTTCCACTGAACTATTTGCTTTTACCTTTCGGTGGCCATTTTATTTTTCCGTACTCTAGGTAATAAGATATCCATTGTTCCTACCATCTCACAGCATAGCTCTTCAGCTTGGATTCAGACATGTTGATCTAATGATCTTGCTGTGGTGACTAAGATGGTGGGCACGTCACATTCTGTTATGTTATTGATAGGTCTTTAAACGTGTGATGTTTTTTTAACTATTTCTAGTAGGTTTTGGTTTTAAGATTAGGCTGACTGAAATTGGGAAGTGGGGTGCACAATTGTTACAGTGTGGTTACTGCACTGATCATTATGTTGTGTGTGAAAACGCCATCCACTGTGTACCCTTCGTTGAATGTAGGACAATTTGGCAATTGAGAGGATCTCAAATAAATCATTTTATTCAGGAGATCTTTTGCTACTATATTAGGAGAGGCACTCATTCACAGGGTGAAGTCTTCCATAACTATAACTCTTTCAGGCATTGGTTGGTGTTGATGAATAAGTTGAATCATTCATTTAGCATAGATGTGATGTAGCTAAGAAGGAAGTATGCCATCACGAGGGTGACATATTTGCTCATTTTCATTTTGGATTTGATCGTTAAGCGTTCAAAGAACTGGCATGTATGGTGGCTGCGTTGACAGCATTGCATTTTCTGTGGGCCAATAGGCCGCTCCTCGAGATTTGGTGAATTTGTAACGGTAGGTAAAGGCCTTTTTAGAGAGTTTTAGATGTGTTTTTTTTTTATAGTGCTTACCTTATTTCTAGAAGGGGCTGGGAGCTTGATATCAGTGTCTCCATGGGCTCTTTATAGGAATCCTAAGGATCTATTATACAGTGATGGGAATAAGTAGGCCAACCTGAGAAAGTGCTATATAATGGTTTAAACCTGGTATGACTTCTTAGCTTTGCTCATTGGTTGTAGGTTGTTAGCAAGTGGTTATCTTCATTTGATTTGGTCGATGGTGTGGGTCTGCACCCTTTTCTGATGGATAGCAGTGGAGGGAAGGGTGTATGCTACTGCTCGTGAAGGAGTGTGGCAGTTGATTAAGTATATTTGATTTCAAGGAGGTTCTTTCATCTAACTACATTTATGAATTTTTCATTGAAGATGTTCCGTTCTTGTCATTTGACAGGATCATGGTGGTTCTGTTGTTGTGTAGGCTGAAATTATTTTTTATTGTTTCCTGGTGAGATCTCATATGAGTTAACTCACTCACCTTTGATTTTAGCATGACCATAATGGAACAGTGGTTTCCAAATAACCTATGACATCCCTCTGTTTCAGATGATCATTCATTCATTTTCATTCATGTTGTCATTTGTACAGCGACGTTCACCATAATTATGGTCCCAATGCACTGGTAGTTGAACACCCTCAGAGGTACCAAAGTATGGGAAAATTGGGAGGTGCTATTATACGTGTGTGCATTTTCAGCCATTAGCGTTATGAGAGGGTGGCCAAGACCCTACTAGTCACCCACATCTGAATGGCATGTGGATGGGTGGAAGGAGATATACTAGTAGCCGATCATGGGTGTGTGTGTAAGAGGATAAAAAGGTTATGTGAGTAGCTACATTTTATGACATGAAAGATACCTTCATTCTGATGGCAGGGGTGTTGTGCAACAGTTTTTGAGATATGTGTGAAGGCGGATGTGTGTGGGAGTGAGATCGTACATACCTTTGGATAAGTTTTGAAGGTGCATAGTGTGAAAGGAATACATGGGTTAGCTGTACATACAACATTGTCTTCCCCTGGATTCCATCTAGGTACAAAGAGCAGTGCTTCATCCCACATACGATCTAAGTGCAATACATACCCACCCTCCGTGTGGATCTTAGAGTGATACATTGCCCATTCCCAGGTCCTTCAAGTGCGAGAAATTCCCCCTTAAATGTCTAATTGCAGCGGCAATGCCCACCCTCATGTGGGTTAGAGTTACATACAGTGCTGACTCCAAATAATGATTCAAATGCAACTGATTATCCTCCTCCAAATTGATCCAAATGCTTGTCCTTAAGGTGCGTTTAAGTGTGATACATTGCCCATCCTGAGGGCACGTTTGTGTGCAATACCCGGTCCGCTCTTCGAATTCTCATAATGTGGAAGCTACTGGATGCCCACTTGACTCCATTGGACGGGGGACGGCGGTGGCTCAGGGGACGTTTTAGGGGCAGAGCTCAGAAGATGAATGAGAGACAAGGCAAGGGTTGCTGAAGGCAGACAGGTGGGAGGGAGCGGGCATGGGAAGGGGGTCTGACTGCTGGTTGGTGCTAGTGTGTGTGGGGGAAACAGGAGGAGTTCAGGATGCAGGAGGGAACAGCCAGGTTTTGAGGGCCTTCCTAAAGGGCAGGTGATCCTCTATGAGACAGAGCGTGAGGGAAAGGGAGTTCCAGAATGGGGGTGCAAGGACGGAGAAGCAAGCTCTTCCTAGTCTGGAGAACTTGAAAGGGGGCACTACCAGGAGGTGTACTGTACCTGATCTGAGGATTCGGATGGGGTGGTAGCATGTGAGTTTGTTTTGGTGGAATTCAGGGGCTTTCTTTTTGATGGCACAATGGGTAATGCAAATATCAGCTCCTTTCTGCCCTGACACCCAAACATTAATATGTCTTCTTCACCGGAACCTGCAAAAACCATTCATACACCATCCCCATTTGACTTCCCTCATCCCTTCTCCCTGCACACATTGTGGTGTGAAATGCTTACCTCTGCATGGAATTTATTACCCCACAAATACAATGATGTATTTATTGGTTTGAAAGGCTCAAAGTCAATGTTCACTTTCTTTTCCTTTCCTTTTTCTGTCACAATAGTTCGACACTAGACAACAAGTCTATTTGGGGGTACTTTATTGTAGAGTTTCAGCCTTTGTTGGCCTGACGTAATAGCGCCTAGTACAGAAAGACGATTAACTGTAGAGATTATGTTTGGCGCTGTACCAAATTCATCCGCCCACATCTTTGCCACTCTGGAAATCTGATCTTTTGGTGGAATGGTCAAGGATGTCATACTAGTGCTGTTGCTTGCAATGTGCAGCATAGCTGAAGACTTCCTAGTTGCATGCAGCATTTAGGCAGAGGCGGTAAGTGCAGCGCTGGGCAAGAGGAGAGAAGAGGTTGATCATCAGGTCGATTATGGTCATTTCCATCTTGTGACAGTAGTAGATGTGTCAGAAGATATTCTTTGGGTGGTTATGAAACAACCACTACCTCAATGTATTTCGTGCATTCTTAGATGCTAGTGATGGTGGATGGACCCCCATAGCAGGTTCTAAGCCCATATTTGGACAAATTGTTGTGACCAAAAAAGACACATTTGTAGCTGAGTGGTGAGGCTGAGCATTAAACGTTCTGATTCCCTTTCCCTGAGACAACAACAATGCCAGCATAACACATCCTACCATGACCCTCGTTACGAGCTTGGCGGTAATTCAGAGGTAAATCTCCAGTAATTTCGGTTACCAGTAAGGTCATTTAGTCCCATGGTTTTACCACAAGATTACAAGTGGCGACCAGGTAGTGTGAATACCCATTTTAGACTCCATGTGGATGTTGGCTGAATTAGAGTGACTGGTAACATTTTTGTAGCTAAAGTACAGGATTTACCACTGGAATTTTGCTGGAGGTGCACCTTCCATTTTACCCCCAAACTTAGAATTCGGCAGTGGTGGTCATTCCAATATGGCTAGAAAAAAAGTGTTGGAAACTTAATCACAACCATTTTTGCACAGCACTGCCAAACTCATAAACGAAACTGTTGAGTGATAGCCTTGACTTTGGTGGTATATTTGCCCACACCCATACCAAAAAACAAATAGCTCTAATGCTGTATCCGGGAAGCATCCTATGACATCAAGATTGGGATTCGTTATTTTTTTAGTGGAGCCATTCACGTTCCACAGTCCGGGTCCAAATCAGGCAACACGTGAAATAGAAGCCTTCAAAAGCCAGGAATTGTGCTTCACACATTGATTCCCGATTTGTTATATTACAGTAGATGAACTCCTGGTTGGCCTGTTTATGCACGATTGCATTTGCAAATTATATTTTCAATACAATGTGCTGCAAAGACACATAATGAACACTAGAGCTATCAGCCCAAGCCTAATTTCCGAAGCCCAAAGGTGTACAGCACATAGCAAACTTCACATGTAAAGATGCCCGATAGAAATGTTCTATCAATGTTGTCCAAATAATGGATGCAGGAAGTTTTGACTCAACGTTATGGACAACCCAATGGGTATGCAGTATTTGTTTTCCAAGATATGCAGGACTTTATTATGGATGGATTAGTATGAACACAGCTATTGGAAAATGTTTCCCGTTACAGAAGGGGAGCATACCTGCTAGCAGTAAAATTGACTCTGCTATGTCACTGAGAGAGTTTTAGAAAAGATAAAGAGATCAAACAGTGAATGCAAAAAGGAAGTGGTGTGTGTTATGTGTGAGAGTGTATCCTGGATTGATGTAAAAGTGGTGTATGCGGTTGTGGCTCTATCCCGGGGTGTATGAGGGAAAACTGAAAAAACAAAAATCTAAATTGAGAAAATTCTTGAAACCAAAAAAAAAGTTTTCTTTAGAAAAAGGAAAATATCCACAATAAAAAGGGGGAAAAGCAGACAAGTACAGATAAAAGGGTTTAAGAAGTGAGAGTCTGAGGAAGACATATTTTTGGGAGTTGAATAAACACCCATATTGAAATAAGTACAAAAAAATAAAAAACAAAGATTTATTTCCTACACAGTACATCAAGCGTATCCCTTTACACTGAATTGTTATGCTCAATGAATTTATTTAGCTGCAAACTAATTTTTCCACTGGAAGTCATTTAACATATCTCTCTTGCCTAGGTGTACATCATTGCTATATTCATGTGTTTACACATGAACCAGGGATATGATATGATATGGCATTTATAACGCACCTATACACAAGTGTTTCAAGGCACGAAGGGATGACCCCTGTGTAGCTGTAAATTACTACCAGTGTAATTTCTTTTTTAAACCTGCACCTGACGCTACACCTGATGCTGGATTGCCCTGATTATACCCGTGCTTGCCAACAAGGATATATTTCCAGCTTTAGATGCAGTTATGAATATTGTGACAAATCCCTAGATGTCATCACTTCTCCCCGAGGGGGAGCCAATTCCCGTAAGGCCAGGCAGGTGAGGCTGCTACCCGATAGTCCCCCTGGGGTGGTATAATGCAGGAGGATCTCATGAGGATGGTCTCCCATCTGGGGATGGTTATGGCCATCTAGGGTTCAACCTCTGTAACATCAAACCACCCCCACACACTCTGACCTCTCGTTCCTTGAAGAACCTCTTTGTAGAGTGTCAGGGTGATTTCCCGGGGTCCGGCAGAGCCGTCCGCGGACCTCCGGGGCTGGGGAGGCCCCAACTCCTCTCGCGTCCCAAAAGGAGTATGAGGCACACACAAGACCAAAGTAATTACTGCTGTTTATTAGGATAACAGCAGGGATTGTTCTCAGCCCGTATGCACCCGGGGAGACACTCTCATCGTTAGTGGGGCTCGCATGCCCTTTTTACCGTAGTATGATGCGCTACTCACATCACCTGGGAAAATCATCAAAAAACCTATCGCCACTTCGGGTTGGCTCCCAGAGTGGTAGGGTTAGTATAGCTACCTATATGAAAGGATATTAGTGGATAAGGACCGGTCAGATGGTACACCTGGGTTGTCCCTAAAGTTGCTACAAGAAATTGGTTACAATGGGACCCTTGGTTCATGGCTAGCTGAAATGGCATCAGTGAGGTGCCCCTTGTACTTTGATTGGTTCCCTCGCGAGCCCCTGAGCCTGGGACCATCGCCGTTCCCAGCTCGCGCTGTTCCTGATGCTGGCAACAATGTGTAAATATGTGTTAATGGTGGACAATGGACAGGTCTTGCTAGTGGCTGATGATCACGCCTTTCCCATCGGTGTAGGTGTCCAACTTGTCGCCTCGTTGTTGCAACCTGTGTCCCAGACGTGGGACCCCAACGACTTTCTGTCTCCTGAACTTGGCATTTTGTCAGTTTGGCTTGGTCACGTGTGGAGAGACCGTAGCTGGAGCAGAATTATGAGCATTTGATTTGTATTTCGGCTCTGAGGGGCGCTTGGCGGTGGCAGGTGTAACCTTGGCACTGAGAGCGCGGCATGTGGGTTGCAACATTGCAGCCTTTGCGTTGAGCTCTCGTTATTGCTTGTTCTGCGCAGTCAGCGATTTGCTTTTCGTCTTCGGAGGATTTCATCTGGGAGGCTCCTGCCTGGGGACTCCTGCTTGCGGCCTACTCGGGCCTAGCTTCTGGATGATGGTAGATAATCCATAATGTGGGTGTCGCAGAATGACAGAGTGTCACAAGCAGTGGCAGACATATACGATGGCGTCTCTATTGGTATGGGGTGGCAAAGCATCGGCAAGCGTATACACAAGCTCTTCAGGCGTCTTGCATTTCTGCGGTGCGGTGGGAGGCCTATGTGAAAAATAACAACGATGCACGTCCGTGGGTGCACCAGTCCGCTACGTCATAGCACTGAGTATGTTCTTCGTGTAGGTTGGTGTGTGAGTGACCAGTGTGCATAGTGGCACGTGTGTTCTTGTCAGTTGGCTATGTCGTCATGGCATCTCTAACGATGTTGGGTTTCCATGGTTGCTGCGTTAGTCGAGCTGGTCCATGCCGCAGACCTCGGCTTGACCAGTGCATGCTATTGGGCATGCTCCTCATTTATGGGGACCGTGGACACATGGACCTCTCGTGGTGAGTGCTTGGGCCGTGATCCTCTAGGCCAGGATCTGGATGAGAATGGGGGAAGGGTGTTTTCCCATTTTCCTACTTCAAGAGAGTAAAACTATGTACTGCTATAGGTGAAATACTATTGTCAACCTTAAAGTACTGGAACGAAGAAGAGGCATACAGACATGACGATCACTCTCCAGAACTGAGAGCAACAGGCTAGTCTCCCACGAAGAAATGAGCATTTGAACGCTGTAAAAAACAGAAGGACAACCAAAAGCGAGAGACCAGCTGGTAAGCCATTCAGAGTGGAGATGCTGCAAGACATGGGAAGTTAGAATCCTGAGACAGGAGGATGCAGGTGCAAAAGGGAGAAAAGCCCTGTCTGATCCTGGATCAGAAAGACTGTGCACAGCTCTGGCTGCCTGAGAGGAATGGTAAAACTGCCCTGAGAAGTCAGACCAGTGAGTCCTTGGCATGTTTAAGACCATAGTCAGCGGGAAGATGCTGGCCCACCTGAAGAACGGGACAGAAGAGGAAAGTTCAGCGAAGTCAATGAGGCACTCCTTACAGTCCCAGCAACGTCCGGAGACGTGCTGCAAATCCCTACAAGGTAATGTGAGGCATGGGTCTGCCGGCCCAGACATGAGGGAGGTCAGAGGATCTCTGTGTGGTCTCTGGTGTAATCCTTATGACTTAACATTGATAGAAGGGTCACAAACCCCAAGAGTCAAGAGGACTATTTGCGCATGAGGGGAAATCTTACTCCTGTCAATGGTGGAGTCACAACCACTGACCACTAAAGTAGGGTCACAAACCCCAAGAGTCAAGAAGATTGTTTGTGTGTCTCAGAGGAAGCTTTCCTCATGTGAGAGGTAGTAACCACTGACCACCAGAAAAGGGTCAGGGACCTTGAGAGTAAAGAGGAATATTTGTGTATCAGAAGAAAACTTCTTTATACCAGTGAGAGGAACAGACCCACTGACGATCAGATAAACCGGGGTCGAGAACCCAAGTCCAAACAGGGAGCCAAGTCCATTTCCTCATGGCAGCACTTGGCAGTTTAGTGAACCAAGTCTGCGACTCCCAGAAGAATAACTTGCAACTGGGACACAAGCAAAATCATAACTTTATATGGTATTGAAAAGAGGAGACAATGGAGTATCCAGGGCAAGGGAGTCATTCCCCCTGGGTCTAGTGTGATTGGCACGTTGTAATGAGAAGCATCAGGAGGAGGGAGTCATCCTCCTGATATCAAGTGAAGTAAGGAAAAGCTTCCAGACAGGGCCCTCCTGGCCTTTGACTGCAAAGTGTTAAAGGCACCTTTTAAACGGCGGAAGGGAGGCATTCCCCTGATACATCAACAACCCAAGACGAGAAGGGTTGTTGGGCTTGATTTCTTTTCTTTTTTTTAGGACACTTGCTACCAGGGGAAGGGAGTCATTCCCCCAGGTGAGAACTATTGAAGTTCCTGAAGTGAACCGTGATCATAAACTCAGGAGAAGGGAGCCATTCTCCTGGGCAACAAGCACTTTAGCCTTACCTGTTGTAGCTATAAGTGTGAACGACATAATTCAGGATTTTGACATAGGACAGTGGCCATTTAAGTTAAGCGGACCCTCTGACAGATCCTTTTTTAGTTTTTAGCTGAGGCAGGGAAACCCCTCTTAGAAATAGGGACAGTTAGGCCTCTCTCTTTTTTTCAAAAAGAATACAAGTCTTTGCCAACCATCATGCCACCTTTGTTTCAGTCTCCTTCTTCTGCACCCTTACAATATGCATAAATATGTACAACTGCATAACCTGCATAAATATGAACCCACCATAGCAATACAAATTGTAATGGCTCATACACATTTTTATTCAGTACCATTTGAAAAACAGCTGGATGAATTGTCACCCGCCACAATATATGTAAGACACTTTGCAGCATCAGAACCCCCAGACACCTGCTGGAAAAGTAGACCCCCACATTGACCTTTACGCTTCTCCTTAAATGGGGAAGAGTATCCACATTCACGTCTATGTGCATGTGTTTGTGACAGTCTGGAGCGAGCAGAAAAATCTGCTCACCAGCCAACTCCATCTGATGTGTTGAGTAAACAGCACACTCTCTTTGGCAGACTAGAGACATGTTGTGGGAGATACAGTACTGCTCATTGACATTTGTAATATTGGCTGGCACACAATGTTTCCTTATGCTGTGATATAATACTGTGAATTTCGGTGAGTCACCATCCACACATCCATTTCTTTTTTGCCTATTGTCAATACATCTAAAGAAAAACTAACCTGTGTGATCTCTCCAGGGTGTGGCACCAGATGTATATTTCACTGCCCGTGTGAAAGGTCTAGGCCACGTGTTACATTACCTTTGCAAGTTGTGGAGGAGAGGAGGAATGCAACTTGCGTTTCCGCCGCTCCGTTCCTCTACGACATACAAACACTCCAGCATTTGCACCTGCATGCATTTGCATGCAGGTGCAAATGCTGGGGGATCCCTAGGGAGTTGCTCGCTTTTTGGACCAGCAAAAAGGACAGACTTCATAGGGACCCATTATAAACGCTGTAGGACAGCATTTATTTTTCATTGTGAACGCTGCTTTCCATACACGCATGGTAAGAAATGATCACAAATGAAAATGTCACGCACTCCGACTTGCGAGCATGTCAGAGAGTATTTAATTGTAATTGTGAGCACTGCTTGCACACCACCTTTAGCCCTTTACATTTGCACCCCGCACTGCAAATGACATAAAATTAGCAGCAGGAGCCGTTTAAAGTGCAGTAATGAAAATGAGCTCTTATGAGTCGATGAAACTGCCATTTCAGCATTACAAAAGCTCAATATGCACAGGTACATCTCTTAAGTGCAGTACCATTCCATTGTAACATGTTAGCACTTCCTAGATCAATGATAGGTCTTTTAAATTGATTTAGCTGATGCTCTTCAGCAGTTGAACTTCATCAATGCGTTCCTTGGAATAGTTCTGAACCTCTCTAGGTGTGTGTAACAGGGATCCTTTACTGATTCAGGCAGCTGTCAATCATTGTTATTATTCAGAGCATGTGACCAGACTCCGACCGTACTCCAGTCCAGATATACCTATCCACTTGAGTGGACTATCAGATCCGGGATCCACTCGCATTAACTCCCTCCATTTAGCAAAAGGCCACCTTCGGATGATAATGTACAGACATGTCATCACAGTAGCCCTGCTGCGAACACTAACTTTGCAATTCATTCTTCTCATTACAAAAGGAAAACACCAGAAAACAAGCCTTCTCTGCCTACGCCCTAGGACTGTGGAACCTCATCCCCGTTGGCATCAGACTCGCCCCCATGCTCCTACAATTCAGAAAAGAACTCGAGGCCCACCTCTTCAAGGAGCATCTCCTCCTTAACACCTAGGCCATCAGGTCGCCCCTCGCACCACCTGACTTGCAAGATGCCACCTGCCCCTCAGCTCCCCACCACCCGCTACGGCTGTACTCCTCCTCTGTGCCCCTCCGTATCCTTCTCCACGCTGTATATCTGTTCTGTTGTTACCACAGAAAAGCACTCTGTTATGCATCGGTAATGTTGTACACCTCAGAAAAGAGCTCTGATATGTTTCTGTCTTTGTGTATACCGCTGTAAAGTGCTCCGTTGCTTCTCAAAGCTAGGTCGGTGCTCACAAAATACCATAATAAAAATACCATAATAATAATAATATTAATAACAATAATAATAATAATAATTACATGCTAGCTGTATAGTGGCATTAGGATCTGCCCTGCAGCAGCCTGGATTGGTCCACACTTACATTACAAGACATTACTGTCCCAGATGGATACACATGACTGAAGGTAACATATCCTGATTAACAGAAAAGTGGTGTTTGCCCCGTGGTCGTACCTTGTGATGATGCCTCTTAAAAAGTGAGTTTCAAGCAGTGATTCATTTATTAAATTATATATTTTTTTTAACAACTCTCATAACAGTTTTGCTTTCCTGAAAGGAATGTGCATCGAATAGTTTTCCTCATTTGAATAAAACAAAGCAGACTATGATGCACAACAACCTCGTGGAATGTTTCAGTCACTTTGGAATGAATGAAGACATTTTGTAACCAGTTTCATTGTCCTAACCCAGGAGATGTAGGTGTGTATTTCCTGTGAGCACAATAAAGACAAACAATTAGAACAGACATGTGGTGTAATCAACTTCAAAGAGTCAATTTAGATTCCCTCATTTGGAGCAGGTGGTATTAAAGCGTCCCATAACTATTCCCAAATGGACCCGGTTGATTGGTTTTGGTTTACAGAGCCTACAGTAAGAGCATCGGTTTTTAAATAACGACTAAGAAGAAGTCGTGAAGTGGGCCATGTCATTATACACAATGGTGGAAACAGACTTTTTTTACTGTGGGATCCCACCTTGCGCAGCAGTAAGGGTGAGTCAGCACGGGGCAAGGGAGTGGGGTTATTCACCCCATAAACATTTGCCTCTCAAACCCCCGAAAATAGCCGAATTTCTTATAATCTTGTGAGCTAAGTACAACAAGTGTGTACCTTTGAAACCCCCCAAAAATGCACATTGATATTTACTGTACAGTGCGACATTGACATGGGAATTCGCAGCACCCCTGCTCAGACCCTCAAGTGGTTTTGCGGGGAAGTGTCTCACCTCTCAACCTAGCGACCATGGCTCAGATTCCGGCCCCAACAAAAACGCACTGCTGCATTCGAAAATAAATGCAAAGTGCCCAGGGGAGTGCACATGGTTTCCCCAGGATTGGGGAGCCAGATCCCAGATCCGGCCCATTGTGAGCCCTGATCATACAGTTATTGCAATGCTTGGACTGATGTAAAACGCCATTCTGATTCCATCAGCTGAATGTTAACAGATGGCTTAGTTCTGAAAAAAGATTGCCCCAAAGAGATCTGGGTGCAGAAGTGCATCCAAGAACGTACACCATTCTTGATTGGCTGAGTGTTTTCTCTTAATCATATTGGCTGAAACTGTGATAGCACCGCCTGGTCGAGCCCCCTATTTGCGTCTAGGGTCAGACCTGGCCACATAGAAAAAGGCCTGCATCTAAAGTCTAAGGGCCTGATTTACAGAAGCATTTTACAATGGAGAGGAGGGGTGGATGCGGGTACGCTGGATTCCCATAGAGTCCACTGGCTTTTTGCATCAGCAAAAAGAAGGCGGATTCCGTAGGGACCCATTATAAATGCTGCCTGCCATTTGCAAATGGCGGCCCGCGCTTTCTTCATTTGCATGCCAGCGTTCAAGAGGACAGCATACAAGCGTGTACACCACCTTTTTAAATTCTGCTTTTGCACTCTGCCATGCACTGAGGAAATGTTCACAACAGGGTTCTGCCTAGTGTTAAGGGTAAATGTAACAGGACCCTGCTGCCAAATTACAGGATGTGTGTAGCTGGCAAACAAAAGACCCCTTACAATTTGGAAAAACAAGTACATGCAGGCTGGGCAGATTTGGGTAGAAGGCATTCATTTTGTGTACATTGGCCCCTCTACAAAATGAGTAGTTGACCTCTGTTCTTGACATAAGGGGTCACTGGAGGTGTTACATTTGACCACAGTTGTTTGATGGACATTGTAATTGACCTTAGCTTTGTGGTCTCAACATATTGTATTTTGTTTCAAATGTCACCGATTGTATGTGTGGTGCTTTATGTTTTTGTGGTCTGTGTATTATCTGCTTTTCCAAAACGTTTTTGGAATAATGAGCTACCATGTTAGAAATGTATTGGCTATGAATTGCTCTATAACATGTATGTTATGCCATGTGTTAGAAGAGTTATTGTTTCTCGATGATTGCGTGATTAAGTGGGTTTGCATAGTATTAACCTCTAGGAGGTAAACTATATGTATTTTATGAAGAATTCTACCAAACAGGTTCATTTTTAATTATTTCTGGTGGGAACACCTGCTCTGTGCTATTATAGTTTTCCCCAGTTCCTCACCAGAGTCGGCGACTGCCCTCCAGTGCATAATAATACAGACTTGGGTAGAGTCAGAGGGTAGGGATAGGTTAATTTGTTGATTGAGAGGGAAAGTAAGAGGGGTGGACTGAATGGTTCCATGTCATTTCATCGCAGGATGTTTTTTTCGCTGGGTTTTTTACTGAGAATTTTTTGATGAAAAAACCCATCAAATTGTTTTTAAATTATTTTTGGTGGGGGTGTCCCCCTCGATCCTCCATTTCCTTTAACTTTTTATCTATTCCCAAACACCCACACCCCATATATATATAATTTTCTAACCCCCCCTAAAAAATGTGATGGGTTTTTTCGTTAAACAAATCGCTGTAAAAAACTCTGCTATAAAACACCCTGCGTTGAAAGGACGTTGTACGGACAGAATTAAGGGTTGCGTTCCTTGAAGAGTAGAGTCTTCAATTTCTTCCTCAAGAGTAGGAGTGAACAGCCTGCACAGTGTAAGGTTGTAGGAATTTCCAAGATCCAGGTGCACAATGCAAGAATGTGACACTCAGTCGTTTTCGTTGGGTTATTGTGCTTGACAGGAACACGTCATCGTGCCTTGATCTCGACAAGTCGCAAGATCGCAAACTCTTTTTGCTTCCCAACTCTCCATGACAGGCTTTTGGATCCGCTCTTAACTGGTCGCTACAACCCATAGTCTGCTCCCAAAATGAAACAACTGGCATAAGGGGTGGCCTTTGTAGACTCCTGACTCCTGCTTAAAGGTGCTAAATAAAGGACCAGCAAAAGATCACCCAAACCCTTGTATCTAAGGTGACGTCACTCTTTTCTCCCATAGTAAATGATGGTCCTTGATGAAAGATGACACTTCAGGGACAAATCGCTACATCAGAACCACAGAGATAAATGTCAATAGTGTTTTATTCATACTGCAAACGTTCCCAGAACACTGCATGAAAAGTGTTCACCTGCACTCTGATGATGTGCATGAGTCCCCAATGCACTGAATGGAAAGTGCTACCCTGAACTCTGATACTGTGCATGAGCCCCCAGTGCACTGGATGGAAAGTGCTACCCTGAACTCTGATACTGTGCATGAGCCCCCAGTGCACTGGATGGAAAGTGCTACCCTGAACTCTGATACTGTGCATGAGCCCCCAGTGCACTGGATATAAAGTGCTACCATGAACTCTGATACTGTGCATGTGCCCCCAGTGCACTGGATGGAAAGTGCTACCATGAACTCTGATACTTTACACGAGACCCCAAACTACTGCATGACAAGTGCTACCCTGAACCTGTGCCTGAGTCCCCAATGCACCGCATGAACAGAGTTGACCTTGGTAAATGGGCCGGGATTCCCCAAAGCATTGCATGCAAATTGTTACTCTGATACTGTGCATGAGTCTGTAAAGCGCAGTATGGACACTGTTACCCGTAAATAAAATGCTGTTAATGAGACCTCAAAGCACTGCATGCAAAGTGCTATGCTGAACTCTGAAACTGTGCATGAGTCCCCAATGCACTGCATGGAAAGTGCTATCCTGAACTCTGATACTGTGCATGAGTCCCCAGTGCACTGCATGGAAAGTGCTATCCTGAACTCTGATACTGTGCATGAGCCCCCAGTGCACTGCATGGAAAGTGCTATCCTGAACTCTGATACTGTGCATGAGTCTCCAAAGAACTGCCTGAAAATGTTTAGCTTCTGAAAATGTGCCTAGATTCCTCAAAGCACTGCAATAAAATTGTTATCTTGAACTCTAAAACTGAGTCTGTAAAGCGCAGTATGAACACGGTCACCCGTAACCCTTATGTTGTGGATGAAACCTCAAAGCAGTGCATTAAAACGTTTACCCTGAACTCTGATATTCTGCATGAGTCGGTAAAGCGCAGTGTGAACAGTGTTACCCGTAACCCTGATGCTGTTGGCGAGATCTCAACGCACAGCATGCGCACTGCGTGATCCGCACACACGCCACGTCAATAGTGTTTCAACACGTCTTGCTGGCACATTCGGAGCCCATCATTGCAGTCCATACACACACAAGGTAAGTGAATCGCTGTGTAGGGGTGCTTACAACCCCTAAAAGGCGCACCGCTGTCAGTGCTTCTCATGATGCAGGCCCCTTTATCATTTCTTTGATTCGTGGAAACTCATTTGAAAGAAAGAGAAGAGGAACAGCATTTAGAGTCGTCGCCAAGTTGTGCCTATTCAACCCCTTTTTAAAAAGAAGGCTTTCGATGCAAACTATTTGATTCTGATGTTCTATTCAGCTGTAGACTGGAGGCAAACAAAAAGAGCTTAAAACTCCACAATAATTTGTACATTATAAATATTAACATAATGGTTATTGCTCAGGGAAATGGTGATATTCTGGGAAGCGACGAGAGGATATGCAAAAACTTCGTATCATCAGAGCCAAAGAAAAGGAATGCTGTTGCAAACCACATCACCCTTCTGCTTGTGTTACATTTCAATGCAAATTGGATCCGGCCAAGCAAGGCATAAAATGGGAGTCGGCTCATGCATGCAGGATTCGGTTAAGCAACAGCGTTGTTAATCTACTGGAGATTGGAGTCTTCTCAGGACAGCCCTTCTTGCAATGAAGGCGCATTCCGTTTTCAAGAACAGGGACCTTGCCATCTGTTATCTGTAGTTCATAGCGCCCTGTGGTGTCATTAGAGTCGCAGGAGCCCATGTGCAACAGCGGCAACATATGATTAAACATTACATGTTACACGCCTTAGCCAGTTGGTAGCGGCTCTCTGAAGTTAACGATTCTATTGCAGCTCGTACGAGAGGAAACATTGCAGGTGATAGGTCACTGCTAGAACAGGATTACAACTCTTGTCAGGTAATGTTGGCAGATACTGCTGGTGGCAATTTATAGTGTAAGAAAAAAAAAATACTGGAGCAGCATTTTGTTCAAACCTCCAGAGGTTAAAATGTACCACGGACAGTGAAACTTTCCACCAGCCATGATACATATACATGTTAGGGGCGGGAGAGGTTCTCATTGAGATGGAAAACACTTTACATCATGTTATGTAATGCTATACTATGGTCACACAGAGCAGCAACATTTGCCATGTTCATGACCTCTTGCTACTTAAAGACTAGGAAGTTGTGTGTTGGGTTGGGTTGGGGATGGTGGGGCTGGGTAGTGAGTAAGTGTTGCAGGAGGAGAGGGAGAACATATATGTTGCTGCTGCAGCAATGTTGATGTGTGCGGAATGGGTGAACCCCATCTTCAAGCGTGAATAAGCTTGATTGATTGATTGCTAAGTTAATTATAATGTGCCTATACACAAGTGTTTCAAGGTGCAACCATGCACGATGGGGGAACAGGGGGAACAAGAAACATGATCTTACTAGACCTAGTATCATTTAGATCATGCAAGTGTGCAGACAAGAAGTGCAGGGGAATGGAAAGGGGAGAAGTGCACCCAGAGCAGCAGGGCCTTGAGTTAAGTGCAAGGAGAGCAGGGCCTTGCAAGGGAATCACACCCAGGTAATACAAGGTAGGCTAGGGGCAGTGCAGGAGGGCCAGCAGGCAAGTGCAAGGGACTGGCCAAGGGGGGCTGCTGTCCTGTATGACTCAGAGGAACACCAAGCAGCCAGTCAGCATAACGATGCAGGAGGAGGAGGAGAAGGTTAGCAGTGGAGAGGCAGAGAGAAGGAGGAGGTAAAAGGTTAACCGAGGAGAGGCAGAGAGAAGGAAGAGGAGAAAAGGAAGGTCTTGAGGATCTTCCAGAACTTAAGGAGATCCGGCTCAAGGCGGAGCACGGCAGGGTGGCCATTCCAGAGGGAGGTACCTGCCGTGGAGAGAAATCTACCACCCAGTACTTCTTAATCTATATCAATCTCCATATCATCTCTGTATACCTTGATACATCACAAAGTTTGCATTTCTCTATGGCTCTCTATCCATCTCTCCCTGTAAATGTAACTGTACGTATCACGTTTCCTATATATTACTCTATCCATTCATTGCTCTCTATCCATCTACATTTATTCATCTCCCTGCATGCATCTCTCTATATCCCTCTATCCATTTATTTGGATATATCTATCTCTATGCACATCTCTCTGCCTACATCCCTATATAACCATCTCTCTTATGCATCTGTCTATATCTCTATCCATTTCTCCCTGGATCTATGCACATTTTTTTTAGAACTTTGTGTTACTCGATAGACCTGTCACCCCAACCCTCTGTCTGTAGGTCTGTTTTTTTTCTCTGTATGTCAGAAACATTGTGTCTGATTGTATTGATCTTTGTTTGTAACTCTGTACCTCGTACTCTCCAAAAGACTGTTGTACAGACCGACTTCATAGCACAACGGTTGATATATGACTCTAGCATTTGTGCTCTGCAACAGAGATATTGTTGCCCAGTTAGTAACTTTACATTCCTCCCTCCTCCTGTTAGAATTGATATAATATTGTTTCGTCCTCATCGTATATGTTGGCCTATGCCCAGTTGCTTTGTGAGGAAACCCGTATTACAAGGTTGTGACCTCAAGTGAATCAAGCCTCCATTTTAGGTTAGAACCGCCGTTTTAGTTTATTGTATAAAGTCACCCTGTAGTCTAAACTGGCCGTCTCGTGTGCTCTTGTTCTTGCCTTAACCTCTTCAAACTCTATAGGAGAGTTAATGTCCAACCTGCCTTCAGGCTACATGTTAGGGTCATGTAGACCTTGTCCTTTGTTGACCTCGGGAGCAGGGGATTACTTGAATCAGCAATGTTAAACTGCAAGTATACAAGAACAGTAATGCTATCCAAATATGATATGTGAAACATTTGTTTGATCTGTATTAAAACGATACGTAAAGAGTGTAACATTAAATTAAAGAATAATAGTGTGTTAGTAAATGTATTCAAAAGTAAATCGCATGCACGAGATATGTAAATTAGGAAAGTGAACCTGGTACGACCCTAGCCCAATGTATTATTAACTTGTAAGAGGCTGGACATCATTATAACAAACTGTATAAATACACCGATGTCCAGCTAGCAAATTCTGCTTACTGCTCACATTGAACCCTGCTGGTGGTCTCTGTGATATATTGCCAGCCAAATAGCTATTTGTGTACTTTGTTGACTACTGTTCAGTTTTGTAATAAAGATTCTGGGAATCTTTACAAGCCCGTGTCGGTGTATTTTCCTTTGCTCGGTGTAACAGCCGTAATATTGTATTTTTTTCTGATTTCACAGATGGCGCCCGAATAGGGACCCTCAAGATTGATTTCGTCTCTTTGAAGGTTGGCTCGGCTATCAGACCGGGATCGGACGGTGCCAACAGAATCGGCCACTCTAGACGAGAAGCAAATTCATTGACGAAACTGCACGATCCGATCCCTGAACAGTGAGCTGTAGCCCGAGACGACGTCTTGACGAGGGTCCATACATTCGAGGTGGGTAAATTTGCCGACAATCACCAGACACATGGGTCCTTAGCATTGTCCTTAGTAACCCGATCGGGCACCCCAGTCCTTTGGTCAGGTGAATCATGTCCCGATTCTTAATCTAACCCTGACAATTTGAATTTGGAGCATTGTACTCGCGAGCACAATTATTTAACCAGGTAACACCAGAACTTTGATATGCCTGGGAAATTGTCTGCCTGCTTTAGGGCATTATTCCGCAGCGACAGACAATCTTTGGAAAATAGCCGTCCCGCACCATAGGAGGGGTCGACGGCATGTACTATGTACTGTAAGAAAGGCTTTGGTAGTATAGCATTTAATGACATTTGGCACAGACAGACCAGGCATAATTCTAAACTTTGTTGGCCAACCAATGGTAGTTTTGAAATCCCTCGTATAGAATATTTAGAGTCTTTATTAGTAAAGACAAAGGCTAGACCTGCAGCATTTGACGCTCTACATAGTTGGAAAACAGAAGCTTTGCAGCAACAGAAGAGTAGAGAGAAACATATGCATAGGCATATGACAAGTGTCGAAAAGGCATGGTTATATGACCAAAATAAACAATTGGAGTCAGTTAGGAACACGGACAGGGCGTTTCAATTAGGCATTCAGAAAATCTACCCTTCAAAAGATTTTCATGCGTCAGATGAATTGATTAATAAACTTTTGCATGAACGAAGGCCCGATGCCTCCGCGCCACCTCCGTACATCCCTCCTCTTGGCGCTTTGCCCCTTCCCGTTGTTGTTCCCCCTCCTACAGTTCCACCAGTCCTCCCTGCTGTTCTTCCTGTTGTTCTTCTAGCCGTCACTCCTTTGCCTGCCCCCTTGCCTCCACCTGTTGATATTCAGAACATGACTACTCTTCTTCTTCCAAGTGATTCTGCATTGCTTGTAGTAGACCAGGGAGCGAGACCAAGGGTTGTGACTCGTAATACTGTGCCCCCAGAAAAAAGGAATGAATTGATTGCTTGGGCTAAACTTTGTATGGAGAAGGGTGAACAAGCCGATGTTTTTTCCACACTCGAAAATTTAAAAGGTATTCCTGAGAAAAATGTTTTTATTGAAGGATTAGGGACTCATTTTAGTACAATGTGATATAGACTAAATGATGTAGATTTCCCACAAGGGTTACGGGATTTGAATGCCTTAGCGTTGTCCAGAGATACTGCAGAGAAGGTATATAAGCATGTTGAGACGATTTTTGAGTATAGGAAGGAGTTGGAAGGGTTACAGAATGAGGAAGCAGATGGTGGTAGTTTAGGTATGATGTACTTACAGAAAGTTTTCTCCTCGCCGTGAATTAAAAGGTGAGGAAGCGCAAATTTGTATAAAGGATGCAATAAGATGGATTTCGGATATGTCGATAACTCCCGATGAAGTATATGACACATATAGTCAGTATAGGTTAGAAATGCAGAAGAAAGTGATACAGGTGATGGTAGAGTACCTGCAGGATGAGTGTGTAAAAAGAAAGATTTGTTGTCCCGCAGAATTGTTGAGTGTTTATAAGAGAGCTTTTCCAATTGATACTTCTTCGACTGCCCTAGCGCTTGATTTGGCTCTGTTGCTCAGTAAGCGTTCAGAGCTGCCTACTTCTCAGCTGCCTATGAGAGAGTTCCCTCCGACATTTGTCCCGAAAGTTGAGATTGCAGCTGATGCTGGACGAGGAATAGTAGCCAGAGTAATTCCTGCACATTACGTATCACAGTTTGTTCACGTCCCGTTTTCAAGACAGGAAGTGAACACCATAAAACAATCTATTCCCGATATAAGAAAGAATCCAACCAGATTCTATAAAGAAATAGAGTCAGTCTTACAGTCGTCAGTATTCACGTTAAGTGATATTGACCTATTATTTCCCGTACTCCTACCAGTCGATTTGTGGAAACAAATCGGGACTACAGATGACATACCTGGGTTGGGAGATACATGGGACAACATGGTTAGGCTAGATAGAGAAAGACCAGCTGGCGAACGACCTCCTCAAGTGATATTAACCTTGCCTGATAGAATTATTGTAAAATTGAAAACTATGGTTCCTGAAAAAAGAATAATTTGGGACAAGCTTACGGCCTGTGTCAAAGGAAAGTCTGAGGGTGCTACCGATTTCTTCAATCGGTTCGAGCAGGTATTCTCAGATTTCAGTGGACAAGACTTAGGCACATAGTCAGGGGTCAGGGAAAAGGCTGTTTGTCAACAAATTTGTACGTGGATTGCTGCCTGACATCCAGTTACAGATTATGTCTTCTGAAAGCGCTTGGCGAAGTCTCAATCAGAAGTACTGCATATGGCTCAGTACTATGAAAATCGTGTAAATACTGAAAAGGAAAAACTTGAGAAAAAAAGGGTGACCTAAAAAAAAGTTTTATTGCAACAGATTGTTAAAAGCCCTAGAGGCGGTAACCAATTTAGAGGTCAGTACATTCCACAGGGAAGTGCGCCCTTGGCTCTGGTAACCATTAAACAGTGTGCCTATTGCCGGCAGGAAGGTCACTGGCGCGCACAATGTCCGACCTTGCAGCAAAGGTCATTTGGGAACATGGGTAGATGATCCAGAGGTACACCAGGTGCAGGGGGCCCTGGTAGAGGTCAGTTTGTTCCAGAATCACAGCAACCTCCTTCACAAGATAAGCAAGTTTTGAATGTGGATAATGGAAACATTTTTGATCACCCTTCTGCCGCGTACCTCTCTGAAGGGCTTCCTTCTGATAATATTATGTTTCGCTAGGATTGCCCGAAGCAGGATTTGGAACCTATGCCTATTCCGGTTCATCAGAAAGGCCCCTACATTGAGATGGCGGTCGGAAATAGGAAGCATCTATTTTTAGTAAATACGGGAGCACAGAAAAGTTCCATTGATCATTCACAGGTTCCAAATATTCCCCTGTCAGGACAGTCCAATGTTTCCGTAGGGTTTTCAGGCACACCTGAAGTTTGTCTGGTCTCTTTGACGGTACCGATAACCCTGGGTCCCTTCACGGAACAGTGTCCATTTCTACTTACTAAATACTGTGGGGAGAACTTGCTGGGGCTAAATTTGTTGAAGGCATTGCATGCAGTAATACATTGTTCTCTGGACGGAGTTCGGTTAACAATTTCACCTCAGCAATCACTCGCCTCTCAGTTTTTGACTCGACCTTTACCGCCAGAATTTAGTAATGTCCCAGAATGCTTATGGGCAATTGATGATAATGATGTGGGCATTCTTCAAATTGAACCTGTTAAAATTATTTTGAAACATGGAGTAAAATTGCCTCGCATCCCGCAATATAAGATTTCAGTTGAAGGCGAACAGGCTTTAAAATGTATAGTTACTGATTTTGTACATCGTGGAGTAATTGAGGAGATTACGGGTAGCATATGTAACAGCCCCATTTTTCCAGTATACAAAAAAGGTGATAATGCGATTCCCTTTCGTTTTATAATTGATTTACGTGCTATTAACAAAATTGTGGCTCCTCAATTTCCTATTGTACCCGATGTTACAACGATACTAACCATGATTCCGGCTTCTGCCACTCATTTTAGCGTTGTTGATCTTAAAAACACGTTTTTCAGTATTCCCATACACAAGGATAGCAGGTATTTGTTTGCGTTTACACTAGGTGGATGCTCGTTTACATTCACTCGTACACCACAAGGGTACACTGAGAGTCCAAGTATTTATAGTAGGGCATTGAAAGAGCAGCTCGATACACTGGAGTTGCCTACTACTTGCACGTTACTACAGTTTGTAGATGACTCTTGGCTTCTGATTCTCAGAGCGCCTGTAAAGAAGGCACCGAGTTGTTGTTTTGTCATCTAGCGAAACATGGCCACAAAGCTTCACTTAAAAAATTCCAATATTGTTGTCAGGAGGTCGCCTATTTAGGCTACCTCCTGTCAAAGGAGGGAAGACGGTTGACACATGAACGAATAAAGACCATTTCTGGTATGTCGGTCCCAAAAACGCAAAATGAAGTTAGAGCCCTGATAGGTATGGCTTGTTATTGTAGATTGTGGATCCCTAACTTTTCGTTAACGATTAAACCAATGCTGGCTTTGACAAAGAAGGGCATTTCTTTGCCATTGCCATGGACTTTGGAACACCAGACAGCATTTGATTTGCTCAAATCTGTGCTGTGTTCAGCGCCGGTTTTAGGAACTCCGAATTATGACAAGACCTTTGCATTGTTTGTGCATGAACGTGATGGTTGTGCTTTGGCTGCATTAACGCAGGAGCATGGACTGAAGAATAGGCTGTGCGGTTACTTTTCCCCCGCCCTTGATCCTGTAGCATGCGCTTTGCCAAGATGTTTCCGTGCTGTTGCTGCTGCTGCTGCGTCTGTAAAATAGAGTGAGGGAATTTTCCTGGGTCATGCGTTAACCCTAATGGTACCTCACTCTGTAGATATTTTATTGAATAGAACTCAAACGCAACACCTCACTTCTGCACGATTGACAAGATATGAAATAATCTTGTTTGCCCCCACATTCAAATTCAGAGGTGTTGTGTATTAAATCCAGCTGAACTTTTACCTGTTTCGCAAGATACTATTGATGGTGACGACACGTCCCACGATTGCCTTTACATGACAGAACAGGAGACTAAATGCAGAATCGATCTGAAAGACACGCCTTTGAATAGCCCACAAGGAGAGCTATTTTGTGATGGCTCTTGTTTCAAACTTCCAGATGGTACATCCACGGCTGTTTATGACGTCACTACTTTAAACAAGATTTTGGAAACCAAAAGAATTATGCATAATTCCGCACAGGCTGCAGAAATTATAGCGTTAACTCGAGCTTGTGAACTTTCTGAAGGGCTTACAGTAAATATATATACCGCTAGTCAGTATGCTTTTGGGGTGGTCCACAATTTCGGTAGACTTTGGAAAGAACAAGGTTTCTTGACCTTGCACGGAACGAAAATCCAGCACAGCACTTTAATAGTGCGATTACTTTCAGCACTCGCACTCCCTGTTCAGTTAGCTATCATGAAATGTTCAGCACATCAAAAGGTTACAGATGATGTAGGAAAAGGGAATGCTTTTGCCGATCAGATAGCTAAACAAACTGCCACTGATTTCAGTTCAGAAATGTATGCTGTAAAAGAAATTGTAAATGTTTGCACTTTGGGTGAAAGTATGATGCTGTAAAAGATATTCAAGCAGATGCTACCATAGAGGAAACTAAGAGATGGATCAAGGGTGCGGGGAGATTGGATGACGATGGGTGTTGGGTAGACAATATTGAAGGAAAATGGTTACTCCCTGACGCCTACATTACAATGATGGTTATTATGGCTCATGGCCCGACACATGTTTGTGCGCGTAAATTAACTAAAATGCTACACAGTATATGGGCCAATGATAAGATTTTCAAAACCACAGAGCGTTTTGTCCAACGGTGCATGATCTGCTTGCAGCATAATGTAGGAAAAGGTACCTCGACTCCTAGAGGAAGTTTCGCTCCACCTTCTGTCCCATTTGAGGTTATTCACTTTGATTTTATTGAAATGGAACGTTGTAACAATCTTAAATACGTGTTGGTTGTCATTTGTGCCTTTAGTAAGTGGGTTGAGGCTTTCCCTGTTAGAGATGCAACGGCCATAACCACGGCAAAAACTCTGTTGAAAGAGGTTTTTCCTAGGTTTGGGTTGCCGAGAGTCATCTGGTCAGATAATGGGCCACACTTTATCGCTACTGTAATCCTACAAATTTGCAAAGGATTAAAGATTATTGACAAACGGTTCCTTCAGCCAGACATGCCCAAAGTGCCGGATTAGTGGAAAGGCATAACAGCATTATAAAGAACAAACTCGCTAAGACGTGTGCTGGCACCAAGCTAAAATGGTCTTACCGATTGTAGTACTGTCGATGAGAACAACCCCTCAAACTAAGACTGGGCTCTCTCCCTTTGAGGTGGTAATGGGGAGACCTGCAAATATTTGGGGTTTGCCAAAAAGCCGTTCACTACGGGACACAGGAAATGTGCTTCTTTCAGATTACTGTAACCAGTTGACTAAAAATCTGTTTTCAATTCATCACCAGGTGCGAGAGGCATTACCTGTACGCTACGAGAGTCCCGGTCACAGTATACGACCGGGGGACTCGATCCTCATGAAGGTTTTTGAGAGGTCGTCTTGCCTTGCACCTCAGTGGAGGGTTCCTACCAAGTCCTGCTAGTCACTCATACTGCTGTGCCGGTAGTGGGTCGTAAGAACTGGATTCATGCAACGCACACCAAACGGATCCCACAGCCCGTGCCATACGATACAGAAGATACAGAATCCCTTCCCACTGCTGTAACTAGCGTGCCTGAAACAGCAACAACCAACAAGGGAGAATCGGAGACCGCTTCAGAATTTGCAAGGCCGGACCAAACGGCCATCTTGTCTCCGCACTCCCCAACAGTGGAACTTCCGGATCAATCCTTTTCTGATCCCATTTCCATTCATTCGCCACTTCCAGGAACAAGTGACGACACTTTGTCCTCACCAGAAACTGTAAAATATAATTTACGTCCAAGGAAGTAAACATACAGCATGGTCTGACAGTGCGATTGAGAAAATCATTTGAGGGCTTGCCTTTTGGCCCGACTCTATGGGAAGGTTCTGTTGGCTAAGGGTTGTGGGAAAGACATTAAGAAGACGCGCGACTGGAGTCGCCAGCAAACAAACAATTGGTGTTTTTTCGGTTGAAGACTACAATGCCTGCACCCGCCACTGCTCGTACCGAACTTTTAGATAAACATGTGACTAGCAGAGACAATGATCAAGCATGTAAAGGGACCCCCAAAGTGTATTGTTGCCTTTTTGTGATAATTACTGGATTTTTAATAACTGTTGGTTTTGGGTTATGGTATCTGGAGGAAGCATATCCGTTAGATGACGTTTTACCTATTGAAAATGTATCTGTTATCCCCACTCCTTCCGTGCAATTGCATACTTTGTCACCTAGAGATTATTTGCATAGACGGAACTATCAGAATAATACCCTTTTGTTAATCATGAATGCCACGCATGCAATTTTTAATAAGACCAATTGTTGGATCTGTTCGCATTTACCGCAACATGGGGATAAGGGGCTAGGTTGGTATGTTTATCCTTTACCTTTGACACCTGCCTGTTATGTTTCTCTTAGAGCACTATTTTTTGGTCGATGGAATGACAGCATCTCAGGGAACTTTGATGGTACAAATTTAAATAACTTTGAAAAGCATGTGTTGATGCCGCTGGGTTGCTCACTTTTTGCACATAGAAGTAAGCCAAACGTTGCTTCTGTCAGGCCCTCTGATAGATTGTCTCATCCCTTTCAGTCTTTAATCTCTTTCAAAATGGCCCCTATAGGCAATAAGGATGCCACGCCTCCATCTTATTCTGTTAATCATAGCCCCGATTCAGTATCCTCCTGCATACAGAGGAATGGAATGCGGTCAATGGGTAATTTTAGAAAGTGCGCCAACGTTGCGAATTTGACTAGTGAGAACAGACCTCTGTACGTAGGCGATACTGTCTATTTTGTTTGCGGTAATGTGGCATTTCCATGGTTGCCCAGGGATTGGCAAGGAACCTGATATTACTACCTGGGGTATTTATTGCCAGTACTGCAGATGTTTCAAAAACTCGTCCACGACGAGGTGTGAAAGGGGATACTCCAGCGCAAACTCTAGGAGATATCATGAAATCCTTGGTGGCATTTTTTGGGCAAATTACGAATTCAGAAGATATCAGGGGACTAGCGAGAGTATTGGAGAGAACCATCAATCGGACCACTGACATACTCTTTAATATGACGTTAGAACAAAAAGTGATAAGATTAGTGGCTCTTCAGAACCGGATGGCATTAGATGTCATTCTGGCCGAGCGTGGAGGAGTATGTAAATTAGTGGGGTCCGCTTGCTGCGTTTAGGTACCAGACTCCTCTCCGACGATCTTTAGGGCTATCCAAAATCTACATGTTCTTAGTTCAGAAGTACATGTTCCTGAGGGAAACTGGGAACTTAGTGCATGGTTTTGGGACCTCCTACGGTCATGGGGATGGAAGTTGTTTTCGGCCCTATTGATTATCTTGGGAAGTTTTCTGTTTCTTTGCTGTTGTATACAGTGTCTCCCTGGTATATGCTCAGTATTAGGGGGATGTTGCGCGCATGCAACAAGTGTATTAGGGCATAAAATATACACCCCAGAGAAGTTTTCCAAAGAGTATGTGTTGAAAGAAACTCTGGTGTCAGATCTAATGGCAATAGATATGTCAGACAATGATTCGGGATGTATAGATGTTGAAATGTGGAGTTAGTCGCAAAGTGATTGAAGGTAGTTTAGCGCTTGGAAAGACCAAAAGGAGGGTTTGTTAGAACTGATATAATATTGTTTCGTCCTCATCGTATATGTTGGCCTATGCCCAGTCACTTTGTGAGGAAACCCGTATTACAAGGTCGTGACCTCAAGTGAATCAAGCCTCCATTTTAGGTTAGAACCGCCATTTTAGTTTATTGTGCAAAGTCACTCTGTAGTCTAAAATGGCCGTCTCGTGTGCTCTTGTTCTTGCATTAACCTCTTCAACCTCTGTAGGCGAGTTAATGTCCAACCTGCCTTCAGGCTACATGTTAGGGTCATGTTGACCTTGTCCTTTGTTGACCTCGGGAGCAGGGGATTACTTGAATCAGCAATGTTAAACTGCAAGTATACAAGAACAGTAATGCTATCCAAATATGATATGCGAAACATTTGTTTGATCTGTATTAAAATGATACGTAAAGAGTGTAACGTTAAATTAAATAATAATAGAGTGTGTTAGTAAATGTATTCAAAAGTAAACCGCATGCACAAGATATGTAAATTAGGAAAGTGAAGCTGGCACGACCCTAGCCCAATGTATTATTAACTTGTAAGAGGCTGGACATCATTATAACAAACTGTATAAATACGCCGATGTCCAGCTAGCAAATTCTGCTCACTGCTTACATTGAACCCTGCTGGTGGTCTCTGTGATATATTGACAGCCAAATAGCTATTTGTGTACTTTGTTGACTACTGTTCAGTTTTGTAATGAAGATTCTGGGAATCTTTACAAGCCTGTGTCGGTGTATTTTCCTTTGCTCGGTGTAACAGCCGTAATATTGTATTTTTTTCTGATTTCACACTCCCCTCTGCCACCCCACATCTAACTAACAATGTAATAACAGTGTCGTCTCCAGGAATCCACTTTAGGTGGGGGCACAGAATGGGCCACAGGCACAAGTAGGTGGGAGGCACCTATAAGTGGGCGATGTGAATGCTTTTCTCAAACTGCTTTGGGCAAATTAGCCCAAATGGACCCCTGAGAGGTAAACATGGTGTATTTTTACAGCACAATGTTTGAGGAAAGTTGGATCCAAAATCAGTATTAACAGGCAATTCTGTAGGAAAAGTTCTATATTCTAATACTTCTGATGCCAGGGCATTAACTGTAGGTACAATGACAACTATGCATCATAGGTCAGTAAAGGTGACACCAATTTTAAGATTGTTCCAACATATCATGTTGTACACAGTTGATGATAAATGCCCTCTACCCAAATGCCTCCTTCTCCCCCTGGCATCTTAAAGTGTTGCAAACATATTGAACCTGAAGGTGAGTTTTATTTTCCCACTGACAGGAAAGGTCACAGGCATGTTTGTCAGATAAGGTGGTCACGAGGAGTCACTCCCCCACAATATTATTAGCCACTACATGATGTCCCAGAGTTGCACACTAAGTTACTACCACTTAATATATGTCCTTCAAAGGATTCTATGATATTAATTTCTCTACTACTATTTCGACATGTCTCAAGAAGATGGCACACATGGGTATGACTGCTGAATGTATTTCCTTGCCTCCAAGATGATTTCCTCTTTGCTAATCACTCTTAGTATTTTCTCTGACCACAAAACGATAGCCCACTCAGTTTAAAACACTAAATGTATATCCTGCCCCAAAACAATTCGATGCTTTTTATTTCACTGCTAGTATTTTGATTTCATCATAAAAGTGTTTTACACTGAGTTCCAGCCCCTGGAAGCATCCCACTGCCTCTAAGGTATTATACGAATTTTCCTTCACTATTCACTACTTGTATTTTGTCCCATTTCGTAAGTATGGCACACTCAAGTACTGTCACAGAATCTATATGCTGCCTCTAAACGATGCTATGATTATCTTTGTGCTACTAGTATTTTATTTTAACTGCCCCAACAGATATGTGGCATACCAGTAGCTTGTAGGCAAATACTCTGAACAAAAACATGGGCAGTAAAAATACTCCCAACCCAAAGCAAAAGGAAGAAGCTCTTCTACTGACCTGGAACAGGCTCCATAATGATACCTCTGTTTTATAGCAAAAGCATGTTTCTACTTGCTTATAAATACCCCAATTAATAATGAGAGTAATCGCCAAAAAGTAATTGAACTCCCAACTTCAGAAAAGTGGGAGTTAGCAACACTTTGAAACATTAAAGGAAGCCTTAGTCTCATCACAATATGCCACACCCCTCTTCAGCTACTAAATATATATTCTGCCACCATATGGTCCTGTGAGTTTCACTTGTGTCTTGTCACTAAACAATTTAAAGATTTTCTCTCGACTAGTCGCTATTAGTATTTTGTTTTGTGACAAAATTATCGCTCACTGAGTTACAGTCACAAAATGAATACTCTATCCCCACATAAACCTGTCATTTTCATTTCGCGTCTACTATTTTGTTGCATTTCAAAAAAATGCTGCGCCCAGTTACAGTAAATTAATGTATATACTACCTCGAAACAATTATATGACTTTCTTTTCACTACTGATACTGATAAACCGAAAAGCATGTGCCCCTAAACCTAGAAACAGGGACGACTAAGTATGAACAACAGAAATAGAATCTAGGTCTTTATTTGTCAAAGTAACTTGTATTTGATGTTTCTTTTTTTCTTTTTTTACAGAAAGTAAATTGTACACTTAATTCAGGGTGCAGAACACAATTCTAAATCCAATGGACATCCCACCATTTAGGAAAAGACTAAACAAAACAGAAAACATTTGTAATGTCAAAATAATTGCAGATCATATATTCAGTCATACCAAACACGCCATCAGTCACTCAGTCACAGTCAGCAACAAAATTCCACAAAACAGACACATAATTTGCCATGTAATATTTCATGAATCCATTTCTTTTGGTCAAGAAATCAGGGTATGCAGGGAAGAATTTCCAGACCATGTAGTTAGCCCATCCCAACCGGTTTCCTTTTAAAATGATTTCACAAAGTCTTCATCAGGGGAAGAAAACAATACACTAGGAAATGAATGGAAGAGCTTTTTGTTTTAATTAAAAGCTGTCCATAAGGGCATTGTCCATTGTGTTTAAATACTAAAAAAGAATCGATTTACAAGGGCCATACCTAACAATTGATGGTATGGATATTAAAAAGAGGAGCTTGTGAGGAGAGAGAGATAGTTGCATGCACACAGCTAACAGTGTATCAAAACAATTAGACAGTGTGTGTTCCCAATGTAGGAAAAGGGGAGAGAGAGGAGGAAAGGGGAGAACGGCCATCATCCCAGTATTGGTTGTCACTTAGGCCCTGGGACAGCACCCAAGTACTCAGGAAGGATATCGAGCACAGTCAGATTGTTAATAAGCATTCCGGTCACCAGAGTCTAAGGATGGATTTACACCTCAGTGCACAAGTGCAAAAAGGAAAAGGTGAAGAAGGAGATCCACATAGACCATCACTGCATCAAATAATGAGGTAAGCTTTAACTATTAAAAATCGGTTGTCCTAGTTGGATGGACGTATGCAACCCAGAAGGCAGAGGTTGTGTGCCAGCTAAATCCGTTGGCTCCAGATACTTAAAAACACTTGGCCATCGGGCAAGACAAAATTGGCAATGTCCCGGACTGTGGGAACTTAAAAAGGGGGGGGATAGAGAATGATTGATAAGCCAGTCAATTTTTTTACAATATAAAAGAGGGGTTTGCGGTTTATGATGAACAGAATTACAAATGCCCGGACATGGAGTCGCATAAAGGGCTTATCAATGAGGTAAGGAGGGTCCCATAATTCCCAGCGATGTTGGAAAATGGGGCGCCATAAGTGCGAAGTAAGTGGGGGACTGAGAATTTGAGCCAATAGGCACACTGGGAAGCAGTAAAACAAGGAGTCAACTTCGTGTAAAAAGTTAATATCATAAAGCCACAGCGCGAATCACAGAGGCTGGTGGGCTGGAGAAAGTTACCTGTAATTGGCTTAGAGGGATGGTACGCTAGCATGGCTCCAGCCAAAACTACCCTGAAGCCTTCAAACTCGAGTCTGGGAGCTGCATCCGGAAACCCAAACATTTGATGCAATAGAGCATCGACACGTACGTCATGTGACCTGTGTAAGTGTGGGGAAGACCACAGTGGCCATCTTGAATTGGAAAAGTATTCCCAATGTAGAAGTAATCTAAATTAGGCATACAATCGGACAATAGATTATGCCCATCATATAATGTAACCAAGACTATTTTAATTGTCATAAAGCAAAATGCAGCCGCATGGTCCGTGTCTGCTCCAGTGACAGGCCATCTCGGCAGTGACCTTGGTGGTAAGATGTTCTTTTTGTGAACGTAGTCACCAGAGCAGAACAGGAGGAAGGGGAATAGGGGGGGATTAAGATCCCCTTGAAGTGTTTAGTAAAAAGAAAATGTTTTTTTGAAATAAATCTCTTAATGTCGTCACATTCTAAAAGTCAAACTGGGGGATGTGACTCTGCAAGCAAGCTAACCTTCCAATATATTTATTAAGTCCTGATCCAATGGTACTAAGTATGAACATCCACATTTATTCTTTAGAAGTCAGATTCCGGGCAACTTCATCACTATTGGTTCCTGTGGTTTTATCAACACAGAACGAAATTAGTTCCTCGGCAGTGTGTCCTAGTTCACTGTTGTGTACTGCCTTTCACTACTACCATATTTTGTCTTACACAACTAGCATACCAGCTGCTTATATTTCTTCAAAATTTGGCAAACAATCAAAAGAAAGAAAATGGGGAGTAAAAAGACTCTTAAAAAAAACACGAGAAGCTGCTCCACTTTTGTTACTGTCTAGGCTGATGAGGACATTTAAGACAGAAATGTAAGCTCTAATTTGAATATGGTCTACAGATGGTTATCTGCATTAAAAAGAAAAAACACATCTTTGCTCGCTTAAGCAATGCTCCAATAAAAAGGTTACTCCCCACAAAAAATTATCTTACACTGAATTTCAAAAAGTAGGGATTAAAATGCTCCCACTTCAAAACCTTAATTGGTCCCTTCACAAAAATATGACACATTTGGATACAACCACAGAATCTATATTCTGCCGGCAAATAGTTCTAGGATTTTCTCTTTGCTAGTTACTACTAGTATTTTGTCTCATCACAAAAGGGTGGCACACTGTTTTACAGCCACTAATCTGATGATCCGGATACCTGAGCATTCTACTGCCTCTAAATAATTGTTTTCTTCTTCACTAGTCAATACCAGTATTTTGCCTTGTAGCAAATCTCAAAAAGATAACTTTTTCCATTACAGAAAATTAATTTTTATGACACCTCCAAAAATTTCTTAGATGTTCTTATCACTATAAGTTTTTGTTGCATCATAAAAAGATGGCAAAATCAGTCCCAACCACAGTATGTAGTGTCTTGCCTGATTCCAAACAATTTTAAGATGGACTGCTCATTTACAAGTCACTAACAACAAATGACGCTTTCCTGTATGTCATGAAAGGTAGTCATTGGGATTCTTTCCTCACATAAAAATTATAAAAAGAAAATCTATCCTGTTTCAAATGTTCTACCTTACCCTGAAATAATTTCTGTTGCAATTTTCTCTCACTCATCCAAATTTTATTTAAATTTTCTATCTCAACTAAATGCTATTTCTACCTTGAACACAATGATCTACTATATTTATGTTCTTACTCTCCCAAACCTCTGATAGCCCAAAAAGACTGATCACAACCACTAACTGGGTGTGCCTTATTTATAACCTGTGAGGCCAAACTCACCCAAACCCTGAAGAAAGTTCAGGGAAATTTGGTTTGGCGAAATCACCTGAAATTCTAGTGATTTTGTACTGGCCAAATATGTTTGTCTGGACTTATATAGGAAACAGGTGCTGTACTTCCAGAGCTAACAAGGTTTCAGGAAATGCTAAAATGCAGAAACCATGTGTAGAAGGATATATAAATGCACTCAGAGAGTAGGGCTTTCTTGGTCTGCAGGATTCCAATTGTATCCTCATTTCTACTGCATCTATTTGGAAACTGCAGTAGTGGAGTAATACTATGCTAGACTTAAATACATGAGTAATTAATAGACTAGGGTTTAACAAGTGGACATGTCGTGGGACACAGGACATGGGAGTAAATTGAAAAAAGAGGGGAAAAAAAGAGGGGGTATAGGTAGCGAATACTTGGTAGCAAATCTCATTAGTACCAACTTAAAGTTCTAGCAGTTCACCGCGGGGCACACCCTGAGAGTTGTGAGAGGAGCCATAGAAGAAAGATCTAAAAACCCTGCGATTCTCTTAATTCAGGAACCTGATCCTCTTAATTTAGACACACAGCCACTTTATCTGACAGATTTACCACCTTGATGTTTCACTGTTTAGCTTGTCAGTGCCTAATGCCCCCGGTCAAAGGTGCGCACTATAAACAGCTTCAAGAAAAGTACAGTAAATACAAAGACTCAAAGGCCCATTTTTACACCACCACTTAAATTAAGTGTATATGATCCAAGTGTGTCATGAATATCTTCACCTAAATTAAGTGCAGGTGATCCAGATGTGTTAAGGCAGCTGCAGGACAGTGGTTGTCTACCCATTTTCCAGGTAAATTTTGAATTATGCAACAAGTTAGGGTTCAACCCCATTCAACAGCCACCAGGTGGTGACAGGACAGTGCATAGATTTACCCTTGGCTTCTCCCAATAGGACACAGAATAGTGTGGGAGTAGTGCAGAGAAGTAAGGTCAAGAAATTGAAGAATGTCTCAAGTGCTTATTTTTCATTTCTCGCCAGATAAAAAGGACCCAGGGCAGGCCTGAAGACAACGGACAACTAAATTCCAATGGTTAGGGACTAGAGACTGAAAAAACTCTAGTGCAAGTGGGACATTTTGCCCTCCTGATAGACTTTGTTAGATATGTAGGGCGTCAAGCCCTACAAAGCGGTGGTCACCCTGGAAACGAGGGAGCAACAATCAACAGTGCGAACGCAACAGATTTTCATGAACTGCAAGAAAGCACGAACACTCTTGAGTTAGGGAAACCTGGCCATCCTATGGTCCAACGCACACAAGCAGCTAGATTATGGACTAACACCCCCGTGTGCATAGCATGCTGAAATAAGTTTCAAATTCAATTTTTTTGCACCCAACGGCTGTAACACTGTTTTGTTCTCTCTCTTTTCCTTCCACATGCAGGTGGTTGCCTATGTATGTTGTTAGAATTATGTAGAGAATCTCCTTGATGTTACCTCCCATTCATCACCCTGATGCCTACTCATTAAACCATCCTGAAGCCTTTCCCACTCAAATTGCCCACTCTATCAGAAAACTCAGACTCTTCAGAGCACAACTACCTGGAGTATATTTCCTTGCTTCCATTGAATACCCAGCCCAAACTTTTCCCAAAATTGAATACAGTGCATATACTGTCCTACCCACATTGAGAAACTCTCAACATGGGGGGAGGTTTCATTTTTGTCCTCAGTGATTGTTTAGTTTGCGGAGCTGGAGGTTACTAACAAGTACTACTGTATTAACGACTTTCTTGCGATTTTCAGGCAGGCAACTTTATCATATCATCAGCTGCAAGGATCCAGCAGTGTAAGTGGTTATGGGCAAGCCAATAAGGACTATTATCCGCATGATGGGACCGTTAATTGTAAACGGAATAATGGGGGGTGGTCCTTTTTGATAATTATGTGTAATAGTGAGCATTACCACTGTACCCCCTGCTAACATTACCTGACCCAAGCAGGAAGGCCTACCTTGTCAGAGGGTGAGAAAAACACTGCTGCCAAGATAAGGAGAGGTAAGCGCAGTGTTAATGCAGACATGAAGGGAGTAAACGTGCACCTCACACATAGCACAGGTAACCAACGACATACACACATATACAAAATTGGTAGGGACACCACTGGGGAGAGCTGTCCTGTCTGCTCTTTGGTCCCCTATGCCTTGAGTGCCTTGAGAAAATTGATTGCAGCAGAAATACCTACAGCAAAGCACGACACCCATGTATCCCAAAGTGTTCCAAACATGAAGAAGATTGCAAGAGAAGACAGCAACATTGAGATTGATGTAAAAAGAGACATTCCCCTATGAAAGAAGATTACATCAAGACTCTACCCATAATGAACAACTACTGGCAGCTCATTGAAGAACAACTGTATGTAGCAAAGGGGCCAGAGACAGAAGAAACAACTAGCAAATGCACCAGTGAGCAAGCTGCAAGAAGAAAATGATAAGTGCCTAACGGAGTGGACCACGAGTGTGAAGATGGTGGCTTGGGTGGAGAATGAAGAAGGACCTATACTCTGAAGTCACCAGCCTTATGTTACCAGCACAACAGTGAAAAGAAGTAGACGAAAATGCTGGATGAAAGAAGGTTGAGATCAGTAGGGAGATGAGAGCAGGAACAGCAGTGCTTAATGATTACTATTGAACATATGGATCTAAAGCTCAAGAAAAACTGCCACCGAATTGGGGAGGAGATTGTTCGTTGGTGCACATCAGCATGCCCTTGGTGGTGATGCCCAAGGAAGATGTGAGGCCTGACGACTTCCCCAAGATGGAAAACAACAGAAGGAAGAAGAGATGACTGAACAAAGCACCAAAAGCCCAAACAAAGGAAGAAGAGAAACATACTAAGAAGTGCATAGAGGGGGGAACTACTTCTCGAGCGAGACAGAAGCAACATTGGATGAAGTACCAGCACACAAAAGACTGTTCAGCAGAAAACACATGTGAACAGAGAAAGACAAGAACTGGCTAGCGTTTCCATGGTCATGAACAGAGAAAGACAAGAACTGGCTAGCGTTTTCATGTTCATGGATGCCATCATGACTGGCTGAAGGAATGAAGATGATAACTGAAACACTAGTACTGAGTGCAGCATCATTGTGCAAGATAAAGATCCATTGCAAGATGCGAGCGAACAGCAGAAGAAAAGATAGGAATGCAAATACTGATGGATGTGAGCATAGGAGGAGCAATAAAAGACATGGTGAAAGGAAGAGCCGGACTAAGGGAGAAGATAGCGGTGTGCGACATGGTTCCAGTAGTAATAAAGGTGGACACTCCCTGTGATCCGAGGAAGTACGACGGGAAGTGAGTGTGGTGGAACTCAGAAGGAGAATAATCCTAAATATACTTGTGCTTGACAATTATGTGAACAATTATGGACACCTCAGAGAATTGACAAAGATATGCTGACCAGAAGAAGATGAATGTTGCTTGGTGGTGTGGATGACAAGTCGACCAGAGGGGGGACTGAAGAGGGAAAATCGAGATAAAACTCCTGCCCCCCTCACCCCAGGCACATCAACAGAAAGAAAATCAGGAAGAATAAGGAGTGCACTCATCATTTTGCACCAGGCCCCATTGCACCCATGGGTGACAAATATGCTGAAAGGCACCCATTTCACCAACACTGCAACCTACATGCTACATTAGCCTCAATGCAGCAATACCACCATGCAGAATCTACAAAACACAAGAATTCCTGTTTAAAGGCTTGCAGATGCTCACATGAATTAACCTAACAGCACTATAACTCATCAATTCATGCATTATCAAATGGCACAGTGTAAACCCATGCTCCAGGAAAATTACAGCCAAGTACACTTGTGTCACTGAACACCAGCCGCAGTGGGGAGTCGTGCTGGCTTCAGGAATGCACCTCGCAAACCCAGGAGCAGCTCAAGGCCTTGCAGTAAGATAAGATTCTTTTCTTTGAACGACAGTGAACTCTGGCAGACAAGCATTTTTAATTCTTCATAAATATGAGTAATTCAGAGCAGAACATCCAGGGCCCAGTGTTTTTTCTCTGGGAATGAAAGACATTTTGCAAGATCCGGACATCATTTGAAACATAATTGTAACAAGAATGGCTCAGCTCTGGCCAATCAACTCTGAGGGCTCAGGGGCGAAAATCCTGCTCAGCTAAAACTAACGGGAACAAATTCATAATGCAACAATTTTAGAATTAGGTAATGGGGAGGAGCAGCCAAGCCAGCCCTCTGACATGAAGGTCCAACGATCAGGGTTCCTATAAGGGCACTATATGTCACCAACCACTCGGCAGCCAATCTCAGGATGAGATAGGTTTCTGGGAGCTGGTCCAATTTTGTGATGTCAGCCTGCAGTGTGTTACAAAGCTGGCTTGTAAGCCAGTCTCTCTGAGACGGTGCCTGGATTTTCTTTGTGCACAAATCCATGTGTGTTTGTTTGCTGCCCAGAAATAAAACACAGTTTGGCACATGCTGCTGCTTGCCTGGAACTCTGCTGTATTTCTTTGGGCAAAATGGGAGGCGATGGGGCCTCCCATACCCCGGGACCCCCAGAAGCCTGGTGTGGGTGTCCAACTTTTCCCCAACAGTAGCATGTGAACCTGAATATACAAATCTTCCAAAGAGAACCCTGGCATTGGATATGCTGAATTGTTTACATCTCCAAAGAGCACTGCCATAAACAATGAAGCCTTAACATGGCAGCATCCCTTTGCGCAGATCTACAGCAAACATTATGAATTTCCTTAAAAACAATCTACAAGTATTACAAGTATGTGATTCATCTCAGGGAACCTGTTATAAATACCCATTATCTGCTTCAGTTGCCTGTATGCCAATACATCTCATTAGTATAGCTTGATTCTTATTTGGTGGGTCAACAAGTGAGAATGAATTTGGGTGCCTGCATCATGGAGCGCCCTGAACCAAACCTCATATAGATGCAATGGCCACAAAGGAATTGGGCCACGGAAGCCTTCAAGAGAGCTTAATGAAAAGCTGTGCCCACATTGCAGGGCATTTTACTCTCCCTGTTTACTATAACAGCCTCTTCCTAAATCTACCTGCCTCCACTCTCCGCCCTCTACAACTAATCCAGAACGACCGCAAGACTTTTCCTTGGCCTGAAGCCCTGGGATCGTATCTCTCCAGCCTTGAAATCCCTTCATTGGCTCCCAGTGGATGCAAGGATTAAATTTAAAACCCTCTGCATTGTCCACAAGGCTTTCTGGGGCCTGGGTCCAAAATACCTTCAACTATCCCTCTGTAAATACCTCCCCTCTCGAGCCCTTCGCTCCTCTACTTCTAACTCCCTCAGGGTTAGCCGTTTTGCAAAAAAACGAGCTGGGGGTAGATCCCTGTCTTTGGCTGGTGCCTCCCTTTGCAACAGCCTCCCGGCCACCTTGAAACTTGAGGAAAAACATCATTGGTTCTGGAAACTTCTCAAGACCTTCCTCGTTGCCTCTGACTTTGCCCCTCTTCTCCCCTGTTGATCTGTTTCTTCTCATGGCATTGTGCACCTGGCCACCCTCTGTTCTTTCGGGTCCAGGTATCTGCTCACCCTGCCACCCTCCTGCACTGCCTCCAGGCCACCATCTGCACTAGGGTTCTGTATCTGTACCCATACAGTCCCCCTTCCACGTTTCTTCTGCACTTATCAGATATACCTTTCTGACTAACTTTCACCTGCCACTTGCTGGCTGCACTACCATGGTTTACAGCCCTTATTTATTATTAAGTCTATTTAATATTTATTAATGTTTTCTCTCCTCTGCTTCACACTTTCCACTCCCTCCCCCCTTCCTTGCACTTTTCCCCCATTTTCCTTTCCCATGCACTTGTGCTTTCTTAAATGTCACAGGGCCTAGTAAGCTCGCTGTTTTTTCTCTCCCTTGTTCCCCTCCCTTTTTGCCTAGTTGCGCTCTGAAACACTTGTGTACAAGCGCGATATAAATAAAATATTTAATTTCATTTTCCCTGCTATTCTAATGCCTCAGTTCACAACTAACAGCCCTCTTCTCATTCCTGGGGGCAGTGTGGACATGAGCAATAATCATTTGGCTTCCACGTTGTCCTTCGATCCGCATAACTTCTGTGGAGAGGGGAAAGAAGGGGGAACAGGTATATGGACAGGGGAAGTTTCTTACAACCAGTAGAAGGTCCTTTCATGGCGGGATGTTTTTTCGCGGGGTGTTTTACCGTGATTCTTTTAACGAAAAAACTCATTGAATTTTGAGGGGGGGTTAGACAAATATGTATATGGGCAGTGGGTGTTCGAGAATAGCAAACAAAATAAAGGGGATGGGGAGCTTGGGGTGAAACCCCCCAAAATAAAAAAAATGTGATGAGTTTTTTTCCTTAAAAAAAATCCACAGTAATAAACCCAGTGAAAAAACATCCTGCGATGAAATTACATGGAACCCTTAAAACCAAAATTGAATACTTCCAGAAAGGACGAGGGAAGGGGGATTGAACTCCGACAGCAACAGCACATCTACCAACTAATCCAATCAGAAAGACACTAATGTTCTGAATGCCAGCCCCACAGATTTATCCAACGCTCCAGACTTCAATCAAATATTTGAAAATGGGGGAAACATGAGCGGGGAGAGGGTGAAGAGGCAAGTCTCTTGAGTTTTCAAAGAAGGAGCCACTCCACGAACCATAAGGAAGGGATAAACCCAAAGTATGTGGGGTGGGTAAGCAGTGAAAAAACATCATCAGATACTTTGAGATTAAGCACCCCTTTTCCTTCGCAATCTAGGGATTGAACCCCAACCAAAAGTCCACAGGGGTTCAACGGGGAGAATCCCAAAGTCCCTAGCGGCGAGGAGGTAGAATAAGGGCACCCTGTGGTGCACAGCCTACCACCCTTGCAACAGAAGGATGACCTAAGACGGGGAACACCTCCATAGGGAATAAGTGGGGGAGCACTAGACCTACATCAGAAAACTTCAATTAGTGCCCGGCCTCCAAGATATCCTCAAACAGAAAAGTGCTTAAGAGAGTGAATCAAACACAGCCCTCACCAAAGCACATCATCAATGAAAAAGTAGAAAAGAAAAAACAAAGAAGAGAATTAAGATCGATACATAGCGGTATGCAGCATTCTGTGTGGAGCCTGAAACATGGGACACATACATGGAGGTTCAGGTTCATGGGTGATTGCTCAGGGGCTTTATATGTCAGTCCGGGTTGGGGGTGGGGCCTTGCAAGTTTGCCTGTTTCCCAGACATAACTCACCCTCATACATTAAGGACTGTACTGAGAAAAAGAGATGAAATAAATCTATTCATATCAAGAAATCGATTTCTTTCATCAGATTTCCGTGCAATGTTGATAGCTAGCAATACGTGGGGTCATGGCAATCGGTGCCTGCATAGCAATGTGAATTAGCCAAGGCAGGGCTGAGCCAAAATGAATTTAATTGCATTTTCCAGTATGGGCTAGACAGCCACGTAACATTAGCTGGATAGAAATGGAGCCTGAAAGAACGTTCACTTGCCTTTCATGTAGCTGAAGATGGCACTCAGCTGGACTATGTGGATTCACGCACTGTGATTTCAGTGTCAAATTATCCCGGCTGTGGGTTCCCGCTCGCCGGCATTTGCCGGGCTTCTTCTGATCACTGCTCCATTAGAGAAGTTTTTGCTTCGTTATTAAGGCACATCAGCTTGCCCTTTTTCACCTCGAAGAAATATCTCCACTAACCTTTTTTCGGTTGCTCACGCGCTGATAATAAGGAAGCCATGAAAACTGGACGCCTCAGCTGGTCTAACAGCGCAGATGAGAAAGTGTGAGTCGTTTGATGCGCTTTCCCTTCTCGCGAGTGAAAACACTTCAAATAGTCTCCACTTGGCTCAACTCTACCAACAAAAAAAAAAGGCTGCCCCATGTCAGACCTGGCCTAAAATAAGGAAGCTCATAGCGGTAAAAGACCACCACCATACTGGCCAAAAATATATCAAATCTGGACTCGGAAGGCAACAAAATACTACCTCACCTGTCTCAGGACATATGTTGTCACACAATCCTGGCGCTCATACTGTAACATACATGTTTTCAGCTCAAACTCTAACCAATAAAGAAGACCTACAGCACAACCCCGCGATGATTAACCCTTCATTATCCTTGTGTGTTTTATAAGTGTAACAAGAAAACAGGTGATTGCGGAAAAATGATACCTCAGTGGCTTCCTGTAAGCTTATTTCTGGTACCTGTGGCTACCTGCAAGATTATTTATGGCACCTGTGGCTACCTGTACATGTTTTTCTGGTACCTGTTTATTTCTGGTACCTGTGGTTAACTGTAAGCTTATTTCTGGTACCTGTGGATACCTGTAAGCTTATTTCTGGTACCGGTGGCTACCTGTAAGTGTCATGAACCATCGGACGTGTCCCTTCTGGACTTCCCGGTCCCTGACACATAGGGGCTTGCACTCAGCAGTACTCCCAACATGGCCGACAAACACGGAACGTTGTTTACCAGCTTCCGCATCGGACGCATCAAGTTCTATAAAGAAGACATGCCCCGCGACCCTGCGCATCTCAATGCTACCACTTGCAGTGGCTAGACATGTGCTGCCGTAATTCGCTCTTGGTTACTACTTTGATTCCTGGTTCCTGGCCCCTATTATTCCTCCTCATTCATTCCTTTCCTTTTTGTCCCCTCTTGCTTCCCGGATCTCCGTGTACCCGTTTTCCGAGTACACTCTTCATCGGTTTTCCTGGACTTCCTGGACATTCTGAACGTTTCAGGAGTCAGAACGCTGAATGCACGCTGGATCCCGAGGACGTACGCACAGGGTTATACAAGACCCGAACTGTGTGCAAGAAGACTCCATCGAAGAACTCCAATAAACAACACAGACAGGTGAGAAGGGGGGAAACCTGTGACAGATTGAGACGCCAACAAACTGAAATTGATACGGACATGGAGGCGGCAGTTCAAGACCTCATGCGCGGCATGCAGGAGTTAACAACAGAAGTGCAGAACCTTAAAGCCGAGAATGCTGCATTAAAACAATTAGTCCTGTCACGTGATTCCGTGACCAAGGAAAGCGTATTGCTGGGCGGAGTAGTGGATAAATATGATGGTTCATCAAAAACCCTTCGCGGATTCCTTGATTCGTGTTTAGACCACTTTACCTTTAAGCGCTACTACTTCTCTACCCCCAGGGCAAAGGTGGGCTTTATGATTTTGCATCTTTCCGGGAATGCATTAACTTTGGCTAGGCCCTTAGTTAATTCTGGAGATGCCCAGAACAGGTATACAGTGCCCAGGAACGCCTACTGGATTTCCAACAAGGTTCCCAGGATATGCTTACCTATGTGACACGCTTTAAGCAACTGGCCAAAGAAGCAGATTGGTCCTCAGAAGCCTGCTTTACCCTTTTTCGAAGAGGACTGAATGAAGAAATAAAAGATGAGCTAGCCAGGGTGGCTCGCCCAGGTTCCTTCCAGGCTCTTATGGACCTCTCTTTACAGATAGACTTCTGTATCCAGGAAAGGAAGGCGGAAAATAAGAAGACTAAAGTGCCTTACCAAAAGACCTCCATAGAACCTTCCTCTAAACCTGAGCCCACTCCTGCCCCCCACCCCCACAGATCCAGAACCCATGAAACTGGGGGCCTTCTGCAGACCTATATCCCCGCACGAAAGAATGCGACGGATTCACACTGGGCTGTGTATGTATTGTGCCTCAGACAAACATCTTGTGAGAGAATGTCCCTTAGCTCCTCCACAGCGTTCGGGAAACGCCAGCTCCTGATCCTAGATGGAGCACAGCTTCGGGAGAGAGATGTTTGCTCCACATCTATTCCATCCTTGAACTCTCCTGGACAAAACAATCTTGTGATCTTACAGGCCTTTCTATCGCCATCCAAGAAAGAAACCTACCCCATTTTGGCATTGGTGGATTGTTGAGCAATGGGGATATTTATAGATCGGTATTGGGTCACTACCCACCACATTCCATATGAAATTCGAGGCATCATGCAACCTGTAGAGGCTATCGATGGAAGACCTCTCTCTTCAGGACCCATAACCCTACAAACCAAAGAGATCCAGCTCTCGATAAACCATCATCGAGAGGTGATCAAATTTGACATCATAAAGTCTGCCCACTATCCAATGGTACTGGGTATGCCCTGGTTACAGAAGCACAACCCATACATCAACTGGGCAGCAGGATCCTTGTTTTTTGGTTCCAAGCATTGTATTTCTCACTGTCTATCCCTGGATTCCTCGTCGGCATCTTCTGAAGGAACGCTGACGGACCGGCAAGGCCCATTCACGGTCTCAAATATTATCCAGGTCCCCAGGGCCTATCAGGATTACACTGATGTGTTTTCAACTGCCATAGTTCAGGCCCTACCCCCTCACAGACCTGAAGATTGCGCTATTGATACTGAACCCTCAGCAGTGATTCCTTTTGGAAGGATGTTCATTGTATCCGAACCAGAGAAAAGGGCCCTCCGAGAATACTTGGATACCAACCTTGAAAATGGCACCATACGACCATCCAAATCTCCGACGGGAGCTTTGTTGTTCTTTGTTCCCAAGAAAGATACTAAGGAGCTTAGGCCTTGTCTTGATTATCATGGTTTAAATCAATGCACCCTCAAGGACCGCTACCCATTGCCCTTAATCTCAGATATCCTGGAAGCAGTGAGAGGAGCTGTAGTCTTCACGAAATTGGATCTCAGAGGTGCCTACCATCTGATCCGTATAAAGGAAGGTGACGAATGGAAAACAGCCTTTAGAACACCTTTTGGTCACTTTGAATACCTGGTCATGCCCTTCGGACTCGCCAATGCCCCAGCGGTCTTCCAACGTTTCATGGACCGGGTGTTCTCCGATATGCTGTTCCTCTTCATCATAGTTTACCTGGACGATATTCTGATATACTCCAAGGACCATCTTAAGCATGAAGAGCATGTTAAGGCAGTCTTACAGTAGCTAGGTGAACATAAGCTCCTGGCTAAATCAGAGAAATGCCTTTTCCATGTCTCTACTGTTCACTATCTAGGATTTGTCCTTAGTCCAGAAGGAATTGGAATGGACCATTCAAAAGTAAAAGCCATACTATCTTGGCCTGGTCCAACTACTGTAAAACAGATTCAATCCTTCCTGGGGCTTGCCAGCTTTTACCGGAAATTCATACCTTCCTTTTCTGAGATAGTTCAACCTATCATTACATTGTTGAAAAAAGATACTCCCTTTCTCTGGACAGCAGCCCAAGATGAAGCGTTCCAACGATTGAATGCAGAGTTTACACAAGACCCCATCCTGGCTCAACCTGACATCGATCGACCTTTCCTAGTGGAGACAGATGCCTCTAACTATGCCATCGGAGCAGTTCTAAAGCAGGAATTCGAGGACAACTTAGAACATCCCATCGCTTATCTTTTGCAAACCCTAACTCCCAGCGAGACTCATTATTCTGTTTTGGAAAAGGAACTGTTAGCCATCCATCAAGCCTTCACAGAGCGGCGTCATCTACTCCTGGAAGCAAAACATCCTGTTCAGGTCCGTATGGACCATCGGAATCTTCAAGTTTTACAGTCTCTGGAATGTAGGAATAGTCATCAAGCCAGTTGGGCCTTCTTCTTCGCCAAGTACTAGTTCCAGATCCATCATGTCCCTGGAACACATAACATAATTGCTGACGCCTTATCCCGACGTCCCAACTATGAAACCCTTGAAGATCGGTCCTTCCCAAAGATGTTTCCCCACACAATTTTTGTAGCCCAAACAATCAGCCTCCTGGAAGACATTCGGATGCAAACCCAGTCCTCTGAGATCTGGAAGGAATTTACAGGGAAGAATCAATGGAATCTTAGAACAAAGGCCGGGTATTTGTTCAAGGATAATGACCTGGTCATTCCCACACAGAGACTACGACAAAGGATTATGACTCTCTGTCACGATACCCTTCACTCAGGACATCGTGGCATCACCAACACTCTCCGTCTAATACAAAGACAATTTTGGTGGCCAAAAATGAAAGTTGACGTTCAACTGTACATCCAAGCCTGTGCAGTCTGCAATCAAAACAAGCATTATGCGGACTCCAAAAGAAGACCAGGGCCTTCCTATGCAGTGGGTGATAAGGTCTGGCTATCCTCGAAACTACTGCCTTGACATTTACGACCAAATAAGTTGGCTCCCCAGTACTATGGCCCCTTTTTCATAAAGGAAATCAAAAACCTAGTGGCCTTCCTACTCAAACTACCAGACTCCTGGAAGAGGATCCATCCAGTGTTTCACACATCTCTAATGAAACCATACGTCCAGTCCTCCCGGACTGCCCCAAGGTCTACCCCTGTAATTGTCGATGACCAGCTGGAATATGAAGTGTCCAGAATATGTGTCTCCAGGTACAAACGTGGTCAGCTACTGTATCTGGTTGAGTGGAAAGGGTACCCTCCCAGTGAACGCATCTGGGAACCAATCTCAAACCTAAATGCCCCCAGATTACTCAGAAGGTATCGTCTTATACACCCGGGCAAACCCAGAGGAACAGGCCTTCGGAGGAGGCATGCTGTCATGAACCATCGGACGCGTCCCTTCTGGACTTCCTGGTCCCTGACACATAGGGGCTTGCTCTCAGCAGTACTCCCAACATGGCCGTCAAACACGGAACGCTGTTTACCAGCTTCCGCGTCGGACGCCTCACATTCTATAAAGAAGACACGCCCCCGTGGCCCTGTGCGTCTCAACGCTACCGCTTGCAGTGGCTAGACGTGTGCTGCCGTAGTTCGCTCTTGGTAACTACTTTGAGTCCTGGTTCCTGGCCCCTATTATTCCTCCTCATAAATTCCTTTCCTTTTTGTCCCCTCTTGCTTCCCGGATCTCTGTGTACCCGTTTTCGAGTACACTCTTCATCGTTTTTCCTGGACGTCCCAGACATTCAGAACGTTCCAGGAATCGGAACGCTGAACGCACGCTGGAACCCGAGGACGTACGCACAGGGTTATACAAGACCCGAACTGTGCGCAAGAAGACTCCATCGAAGAACTCCAGTAAACAACACAGACAGGTGAGAAGGGGGGAAACCTGTGACAGTAAGCTTATTACTGGTACCTGTGGCTACCTGTAAGCTTATTTCTGGTACCTGTGGATACCTGTAAGCTTATTTCTGGTACCTGTGGCTACCTGTACGTGTTTTTCTGGTACCTGTTTATTTCTGGTACCTGTTGCTACCTGTAAGCTTATTTCTGGTACATGTGGCAACCTGTAAGCTTATTTCTGGTACCGGTGGCTACCTGTAAGCTTATTACTGGTACCTGTGGCTACCTGTAAGCTTATTTCTGGTACCTGTGGCTACATGTAAACGTTTTTCTGGCACCTGTGCTACCTGTAAGCTAATTTCTGGTACCTGTGGCTACCTGTAAGCTTATTTCTGGTACCTTTGGCTACCTGTAAGCTTATTTCTGGTACTGGTGGCCTACCTGCAAGCTTATTACTGGTACCTGTGGCTGCCTGTAAGCTTATTTCTGGTACCTGTGGCTGGCTTCCTGTAAGCTTATTTCTGGTACCTGTGGCTACCTGTAGGCTTATTTCTAGTACACGGCTTTCTGTTATCCCGAATGCTGATGCATTATACAAAAAGAGAGCTGTTTTGCTATCAATGGAGAGCAGTACAAACAGAAAGGAACTGCTCACTAAATAGGGCTGAATAATCATAGACGCCGTGTGCAGCAATCCTAGCGAGTAATTTCATATTTACACTTTTTATGAGGGCTCGCGGAACATGTTAATGCAGTAATGTTTCACAAGTCAGGGGGATCTAATGAAAAAGGGGGAGCCGCTGGAGGAGAGATCTGTATATAATTAAGGCCTTCACATGGAGAACCCTGCATATGCGCTTATGAATGCTGATTAGCTAATACGCTTGCTTTGTCATTCGCCTACATTTTAAGTGTAATTGCAAATAATTAAAGCTAAAATATGTACATATTTTGACACCTCGTCGTTATGGCAGCTTCAGCGCGCCGTAATTAATCATGTGTTTGAGTAACACTTCACGGCCAATCACAACATATTCTCTGCCTCTCCTGACACTTGCGCAAGCACTTACACGCTCTCATGTATGCAGTTCTGCACCCAGGCAATCCAGGGATCTCTACTGAAGCTAATTCATCTTCCCACCAGCTAATCCCATTCCCAGGCAACTTCAGGAAAGAGACACATGCTCTCCTGCTGAAGATAAGGACTTGCAGTCCTATCCAATCTCTTCCCATGCCCCGGCAGCCTATTATAAGGCAGATGCTTCATGGTCCACGGTTTACCCCTGCTTTCTCAGTGTTAACCCTTTAAGTCCGCAGGGCGAAGACTTCCGTTATATTTTCCTGAGGAAATCACGGAAGCCCCGCGCACTCCCACACTTTCACCCCGCAAAGCTGAACCAGGAAGTTTAATGATTTCATAAGGGGGGTAGTGGAGTCTAGGAGATATTACACCGCCTTTAGCCCTTCAATGACATGGAAGGACAGGGCGTCACATGGGGCCTGATTTACGGATTTTTTAGCGCAGTGCAAAGTGAGTTTGTACTGGAGCAAAGTGACTTTGCACTGCCAACAAACACCCTGATTTACAGAACACTTTGCACTGAAAAAGTACTCTTTGCACCATGAATTGGGTCCATTTAGCACAGTTCAAAGTACTGTTTCAGTGCAAAGTGATTTACAGAACAGTGCAAAGGTTATTTTTGCAGTGCACAGTGACTTTGCACTGCAGTGACTTTGCACTGTAAAAATACACTTCTGTTCTGTACATCAGGCTGTTTGTTGGCAGTGCAAAGTCACTTTGCACCAGTACAAAGTCACCTTGAACCGACCAAAAAATTCTGCAAATCATGCCTATGGTCTTTGCAAGCGGTGATTGGCCATGTGATATTTTCAACGGGGATACTCGTGCCTGCGGAATGTTGCTAAGCTGTGCTTGACAATAGATACAAACAGCCAGCAACAAAAACGACTTACATTTAACCGAGGCTAGGAGTCAGATTATCACACATTTTCACTGGTGCCAAGAACCTGAAGAAATGCATCAGTTTAGCTACATTAGAGGAGAATGGAGCAAACAGGAGGCATCCCCGTCTATAAAATCTTCAAATGTTTCCAGCAAAGCAAACATGAATCCGACTGTTTGTTGTACTATGTTTGCTGTGTAACTTCAAAGCACATGGGCCAGGTTTACAAATAATATTTCAACGGTATTGGACCACCGTAAAGGCCTTCGGAATTCGGCCCCATTCTTTATAGGTTACAGAGCGAGCATTGTACAAATAACTGGTTACTTATAACGCGCTTAATAGTGCGGACCAGGGGATCGAACCAGTGTTACTCCACATTGGTCCTCATTACGACCCAGGCGGTAAGTTACCGCCTGGGTCGTACCCTTACCACCATGGCGTAAACTACGTTTACGCCATGGTGGTTGGCGGATTTACAGCCCCATTCCAAGGTGAGTGGGGCGGTAATTCCCCATTTCCCATTTTACCCTTCCCCATTCCCATTTTTGCCCCATAGGGCATAATGGGAATGGGGAAAGGCGCTAATTACGCCACCGTAAATTACGGTGGCTTAATTAGCACCAAGGTCCCTTTGCGGCATGGGTTTTAACGCCTGCAAAAAGCAGGCGTTAAAATCACCATCCCGCAAAGGGACCTTGGAATCAGGCGTTAAGGGTCGGCGCCGTTTACAGCGCCGTAAACCCCTTAACGCCTGGGTCCTAATGAGGGCCATTGTCTTGCTTCCAAGGAGAGCAAGTTGCCCCAGAGCTATCCTCCTCAAAGAAGAGCCTGCTTCCATTTTCCTCTAATGAAAGCATTGTTTGATCATATGGATTGGGGCAAAGCCAGTCTGCTCCATTCCCTGTTATACAAGCAGAGAGCCACTGATACATTATTTTACTCCATTTGTGTGCACAACGACAAAGATTCGATAACCTCGTAGCCCCTGTTTGGTTAACTATCTGCTGTTGCTGAAACTCCAAAGCAGTAGCACACAGCAACATCGGGGTAGCAATTGCTTCCCTTTGCCACCCCGAATGGCATCCATGGTGCCATGCCTAAATGGTTCTTTTTTGGTATTCTTCTTCTAACTTTATTTTGGCGTAACCCATGAAAGTTTACAAAACAATAAAACAAAACAACAAAACAAAAAAAAAATGTACATCAAACAAACGTTCCCATTGTAATCAAAAACAGAGTAAGTAGCCCTGATCAGGAAGGGGCCAAGGGTCATGATATACTAAAACGAGCGTTGACTGTTTGATCTAGGTAAAGCATTAGGGTAAAGTACAAGCGGAAGACCCACCAACCTTTATCCCCAGGGGGATGGCATTCACTCCTGTCAGTACAGACCAATGTACCAAAGGGCCCTAGAGTTAGGGACTCCTTACAATTGCACTTTTTTGACCAATTCTTTTAAATTGCACATTTCTGAAATAGTTACTTAATGTATTATTGCCCTAAAACAATCTCTGATACCTGGGTACTGTTTTATCCAGGCAAAAAAGGCAGTTTGTTTTTTCAAACACTGAACAGACAGTAAGGAGCCTTGCAATGATGATGCCTTTACCAGACTAATTCAAATTTTCCTTCTCAAGCTTTCCGGTTGGCATAGCTTTGATTGGTCATAGCTCGTTTCCGGAAACCTCACTGTCTTTCATAAAACTTCAATCATATTCTTCACTCTCCTATATGCCAACAAGGGTGGACAGGGAATCAAAAGTAGCCCTGGACATGGTATTACACCGAATGCGAGAAAGCCCAACCCCTATACTTAGTGTTTGGTGGGTACTTCTACAAGACCATTTAGAACATATTGTCCAATTAGTACATTTAAAAGCACATTTGCCCCTATGGAGACCTTAAGGACATACAACATTTGTGAAGAGTGAGGAATAACATACTGGAAGCTTTACCCCAAATTGTTTACTTCAAGGGGATTGGGGGGATGAGGAGAAATGACAGGGAGGGGTGAATGGGTAAGAGGAGACGCAAACCCGTGTACCAACTGAAAATAGGTCCATGTGGGAGAAACACACCAGGACATCTCCAGAGTTACTTGTCGCCACACTAGGATACACCTGTCATGGTTATCGCTCTTTCTCTGTTCTCATTCCTACTTTATGGAATTTGCTTTACATACTGACCTAAACTGTCACCTCAAAATGCATCTCTTGCAACTCAAATCCACACCTATCTTTTGGCTGCCCAATCAGCCCCAACGTGGCACTGGCCACAGAGTGCTTTATGAACTCCCAATGCAAATCCAACATGAATTTGATTAACAGTCATCACGGCTTCTTTCACTTTTAACTAAGCAATAGCTACGTACTAAGTAACGAAATATAAATAACAGAACTTAGCGCAGGATGAAGCGAAGGGTAATTGGAGGAAGAAAGAGTGGGATAGAGAAATGAAGGGGGCAAAAAGAGGGAGTCATGTAGGAAGGAAAGAAGGAAAGAACACAGGATGGATCGAGGGAGACTGGGGTTCAAGCACGGTGTGGATGGACGGAGAGCGAGAGGGATGGAGTTTCGGGAGGATAGCTCCGGAGCAACGTGCTCGTTTTGGAAGCAAGAGGTTGCGGAGCAACACAGGTTCGATCCCCATGTCCGCGCTTATAAACCTCTGGGTATTAAGCACGTTATAAATAACCCATTACAAATACAATTACAGTGGAGGAAGGGAGGCATGAAGCAGAGCAGAGAAGGTCGGAGGGAAGAGAGTTCTGAAATGAATGACTCATGGGCGGGAGTGAGAAAAGAAAGAAGGGGATGAATGGACAAATATATGTTATTATGGTCCAACTCAAAGGCACCCCTTTATTGCACACCCTGGATGAATGCCTAAGCTGACATTGCAGAGGTTGTGTATGGGGACCTGCAGGTCTCAAACACATCTCTGCACCAGGCTTTCCACCCATATCACAATGCAGTCAAGTCAATGTTAAGGCAATTCCAACTTCACTTAGAAATGACTATACTGCACAGAGTGGAGGGAAGAGGAGATGCTGGTCCATAACATGTTCATGGACCCTTGAAAAAAGGTGGAGCAAAGAGGAAAGTGACGGCTGCTTCACATAAAGAAATGAGCAGCAGAATGCGCTGGGCAAAGGTGTGCAGCAAAGGAGCTCCCCTGTGTGTACTGTACAGAGTCTAGACCTAGTTGTGCTGAGTAACCGATTCATCTCTTGTTGGATCCAAGTACAAATAGCCACGCTGTCACTTTAAGGCAGACTTTAGTGTTCTACCGCCCACGAAGGAAATCATGCGGTAGTTTAGATTGTGAAACCATAAGACTTATTCCGTGGTAATCCCACGGTGGTATACACTGGTTAAGGGCAGATGTGACACCTGTGAAGAGAAAGCGAATATGAAAGGAGTATGTCCTACCACATAGAGTGAAGTGGGCCATGGTGGGCAGGCACAAATGTAAGTTTTTTTAGACTCAAGTGCGAGCTACTGTAGATACAATAGAATAGCGTGTACTGTAATGATGCATAGTTACTACACAGATCGAGTTCATAGATGAATAATTAGTACAGTGAATCCGAGGATCTTATTAGCATGCCGAGCTACCACAGCACAGAACTGCTGAGCAGCAATGCAGCAGTGATTTCTGACCTTGTTATTTATACTTCTACAGTGCTCTTTCATAAGGTGAACATGTTCTAATAACAATAGGAGAGTGGATAGATACATTGGCCATGCATTGTGTTTATTACTCGTCATTGAAAAGCCATACATTAAAAATCAAACTGTCCTGTGGTGTCTTCATTAGTACTATGGGGGCACCGCCACCTCGTTTTGGTAAAAGAGGTGCTCACTTTATGTACTTTAGTGTTGTTACATGGCTAGACTGGCCTACATTGGTGCATCCGGTCTGGATATACTTTCTTATTGTGGCATTTTATTTATTTTACTGGGTATCAAGGGTAAAGCAAACATGATAACTGCTCTTGCGTGGCAGTCTCAATATGTTGTATTGCTGTAGCATACCATTTGTTACCAGCAAAGCTAATAGGAGTAAGTTCTTATACGGAAATACTTGCGTGTCTTGGCCCAGCCTTCTTTTTGTACTGCATATATTGTGGGAAAAGGCATCATGAGAATGCATTGGAAAATGCTCTTGCGCACCTTTGGTGACTTGAAACTATTGGATGTTTTCTTCTGCTACCATTCAAAACCATTATCAAACTGTCTGGCGTTTTGTCAGGGTTTTGCACTGAAAGTGTACTTTAAAATGCACCATTTTAATCCAATATTTGAAAAACTTTCTCAGGGGGAGAACCCCCTTCAGAACCCTCTTGGTCGGATCAGCCTATCTCACTAGGCTTGTTCTCTCCTGCATTTTCGAGAGAATCATTTACACCCCTCCAATTAAAACATTCTCCACCCCCACTGAAATTTGGACCTATCCTAACACATCCTAAATTTGCAATTATCACCAAACTGTAGCACCATCTATTAATCATTCTTCGAACCAGCAACATTAGCAGAGGCGTAGGCAGGGTAGGGCCTGAGGGGCAAGGCCCACCCAAAATCTGTAAATGCCCACTCAGCAGCGCTGTGTGGGCATTTACAGATATGTTTGTCAGTGCAGTGAGTCCAACTACATTAGCTTCATGTCCCATTTGCTATACAATCCTGGCTACGCCTCTGAACATGAGGACAAAAAGACATCTGACCACAGTGATGAACTGGTACTGGTGCATGATGCTACAGCAGAGGGAGATATGGGAAGATCTAGTTGCCGTTGTCATGGTAGCACACTGCCAGAGGTGGGGAAACCACTGGAACTGGATGGCGAGTTCCAGGGAGAAGATGCAGTACTGTGCGCCTATAAGAGAGATTACATCTGCAGACCCATCACTGAGAATGCACATGAACGCGATGTGGCTCACAATAATTCTACCTGTAGACATCACACTAATGGCCCAACTGGCTATCTTTTCTCAGAAGGAAGGAAGGAAGGAAGGAAGGAAGGAAGGAAGGAAGGAAGGAAGGAAGGAAGGAAGGAAGGAAGGAAGGAAGGAAGGAAGGAAGGAAGGAAGGAAGGAAGGAAGGAAGGAAGGAAGGAAGGAAGGAAGGAAGGAAGGAAGGAAGGAAGGAAGGAAGGAAGGAAGGAAGGAAGGAAGGAAGGAAGGAAGGAGGAGGGAAGGAAGGAGGGAGGGAGGGAGGGAGGAAGGAAGGAAGCAAGGAAGGAAGGAAGGAAGGAAGGAAGGAAGGAAGGAAGGAAGGAAAGAAGGAAGGAAGGAAGGAAGGAAGGAAGGAAGGAAGGAAGGAAGGAAGGAAGGAAGGAAGGAAGGAAGGAAGGAAGGAAGGAAGGAAGGAAGGAAGGAAGGAAGGAGGGAGGGATACGGCATTGGCATCACATAATGCCTAATATCCTATGCATATGGAGTTAAAAAAACATTCATGCCCCTTTGTATTATGGGTGACTGGATAGACATTCAACTTCTGACAAATGATTACAGCAGTCAAAATGTGGTCCTAGGTGAACAGTAATCACACGGTTGAAAAAGTCGCTGTTTAAAATGCACTTTTGAAAACATGTATATGCATATGGAGACCCCCGCAGTCCCCCATATCCCTTTATACTTCAAAGTATAACCCCAAATCCTCCCCCACATATATGCATTCAACTGCATTCACTTCCTACTGCACCTCCTCAGAGGTACTCTGCCTTTCCTCTCCTTCCCTCAAAAGCTCTTAGTCTCTCAAGTCTGGTTCTCTCTAGGTTGAACTATTTTAACAAAAGCCTCTTTCTAAATCTACCTGCCTCTAATCTCCACCCTCTGCAACTAATCCAGAACAGCACTGGGAGACTTGTCCTTGGCCTCAAGCCCTGGGATTGTATGTCTCCAGCTCTGAAATCTCTCCATTGGCTCCCATTGGATGCAAGGATTAAATTCAAAACCCTCTGTATTGTCCATAAGGCTTTCTGGGGCCTGGGCCCAAAATACCTTCAGGTATCCCTCCGCAAATACCTCCCCTCTCAAGCTCTCCGCTCCTCTACCTCTAACTCCCTAAGGGTCAGTTGTTTTTCAAAGAAACAAGCTGGGTGTCAATCTCTGTCTTCGGCTGGGGCTTCCCTCTGAAACAGACTCCCTGCAACTCTAAAACTTGATGAGAACCATCTCTGGTTCTGGAAGCACCTCAAGACCTTCCTCTTTGCTTCTGCCTTCGCCCCCCTGCTCCCCTGCTGATCTGGTCTCTCTTGGCACTGTGCACCTGGCCACACTCTATCCTCCGGGACCAGGTTCCTGCTCACCTTGCCACCCTCACGCACTGCCTACGGGCCACCCCTTGCACTGGGGTCTGTATCTGTACCCATACAGTCCCCCCACTATTTCTTCCTGCACTTATCTGACCTACCCTGTCTGCTGCCTTAATCTCAGCACTTGCCACTTGCTGGCTGCACTACCACATTTGTTGCTTTTATTATTTAATGTGTTTATTATTATATATGCTGTTCTTCTTTTGCTCTGCATTTTTCACTTCTCCACCCTTCCTTGCACTTTTCCCCTCCCCCTCTCCGATACACTTGCACGTTCTCAATGTCACTGGGCCTGGTAAAATCATTGTTTTGTTCTCCCCTGTTCCCTTCCCTTGCCTTGTCGCGCTTTGAAACACTTGTGTATGAGCGCGATAGAAATAAAATATCAATATCAATATCAATACCAAAAGTGCATTTTAAACAGCATTTTATTTTCGGCCGTGGGTATATTGCGGCAAGTTGTTCACTGGTTATGGATTAACGTACGTATAACAATTTATTGCTTGTCTAAAAACGGGTACCAGATGGCCTCTCAGTGCTCGAATGCTTAATAAACCACATTTAACAATAGAGTGGGAAGGTTGCGACTGGAGTGGTCCAGCTCTTTCTTCTCCCAACATGACCAGCGGGTCTAGCTTCGCGAAATCTGGTCTACCAGTCATCATGCAGAGTCTCAGGGCTTGGTTTGTGTTCCTATGCCTCAATTCATCCCTATGGGCAGGACGAAAGGTATCAGCCTACAGTCACGTGCAGATGATATGCATGTTCATCTGACGCCAGGATAACCAGGGGGAACACGTGATCAGACGTATCCTCTGCTTAAACTGCATTCAGGATTGGAGGCAGACTAGGTGGCGGTACCTAAATAAGTGCACAACCATTGCTATAATAATCTATGAAAACAATAATTAATCTGAGATCACCTGATCCCTACCTCTTCCTCCCCTATGAGGACAATTGATAACTGCACAGGGTCGGGCTGCTGGGTTCTGTCCATAAAATACTATTTTCAACTTCAAGTAAGTCAACTGATGAAATCAAGGCTCTTAGGTGGATTTCTGGTATGTGTCAAGGGAAAATCATGCCGTGGCACTCGGGGCAGCAATCAATGCCTGGTTAGACTACTGTAATACCCTGTATGTTGTCATCAAGTCAGGTTCAATTTATGAACTACTGGTGGCACAAAAGGCAGCTGTTGAATAGTTAACAGCCTTAGTTTCTAGCGTAATGTGTCTGAAGCACAAACAACCTTTGTTGTCCTCCATTTCATAAATTAATATTGTTTGAACGCTCTTAAGTATGAAACCCCAAATAATAAAATCCAGCCTATCCTAATCCCTTGTTAAGTAGTAGTCCTCCCATATGTAACTTAGGTCTAACAATCATGGACTTGTAAATATGCCACCCTCTAAATGTGTCAGATGAAGTGATAGCAGACTTGTAGTGGGGGCACCTAGAGGTTGAAATGAACTTCCAGCGTCCATAAGACTTGCTGTACCACTTCAAACCTTCCTCAAACTCCTAAAGGGGTTGTTTGTTTGACTACATCTTTTTTGTTTTAACCCTCTATACTGGATCTCACAACATGATCAGTACACTAGCTGGCTCTAGAATGGGATCTATAGGCCTATGATAATGTTTATACAAAGGTACTGACCCTCTACCTCCTCCCTCAATACCTGAAAGCTGCAAGTAACGCAAGCATACAGAATCCTTTCCCTCACCCTGGATCTATCAAGGTAAAAAAGGTCTTGCTTACAAAGCCAAAATAAAATCATAATTATACCCAAACCTAACTCATAATTATAATCGGACTGAGCGATTGGAAACATTTTCCTTGTGTATAGGCGCTTAGCAAATAAACATTACCATATTTGTGCCGGAATATAAATGCCAATTCCAACATTGTACTTCTACTCCTGGGAACTATACCTCTATCTATGATATCTTGGCACTATACCCTCCTTTACACTTTTCATCTAATGGATGTGTAATCCTAATGAAACTTCTTTGTCAGTGTGCCATACTTTTAGCCTCTGGCTATATTCCCTCATCTAAATAAAGAATATTTCAAATATCGATCACTCACTATGTGCAACTGGCACACACCCTCCTTTGTACCCCTCTGACTATCTCTTAGTCCTTATTCCTTCATTTATTTCTAATTTATAACACACTACATTGAAAAGCCAAGATACCAGTTTGGGTTCCTGTGTTTGAAAAAGGGGTGGAAAGGAGCCGGTGGAGAGGGTGCGGAGGGGTGTGGGGGGTAGAAAGGGGCAATGTGTTTGAATAGAGGAGATAGGGAGAGGCATATTTTAGAGCTAAGCCAGATGAGTTGATTCCAAGCCCCCATAAACAGTTAGATTTGACATGTTTGCCTTGTTTATTTATTTATGTGCAGAATGGTGATTGGGAAGAAGCTGTAAATGATATCTTTTCATCTGTAGGCCACTTTATGTTTCAAATGGCACAGTTATCAGAGGTGGCTGACACCCTTGGAATTGCAGTGAAGTTATTTGTATGTACCCCATCCTTATCAACAAATGAATGAGCAAGGTCAGGTCGATCTCTGCTGAAGAGTAACCACTGCTACACCCTCAGTGGGTAAACCCTTGTGTGGGTGGTCACAGAATTCCCATGAAACTGTTCTGCACAAAAGGGTTTTATTTTGAAGTGCAGTGTTTAGTAATACACTGGTATTTTTCAAAAACATAGGACATTCACATTTGAGGACATACAAAGTGTAGTACCTAAGTACGAATGATAAGTAGTCAATATTTGAGACATCTACTTGTACAGTTTGTTCATTCTCTATAGGTTCCTTGGGAAGGACGCTTAGAGAATTCAGTGGAATCATAGACAGGTAGGGGGCCCATAGAGTGTGGGCACAATCAAGAGTTGAACAACAACATATAATACATGTCAACACGACAGTGTTTCGGCCACTTTGAGTGGAGCTAGGTAAGCTCTAATGGTGTAGGCCTTCAGCAGGACAGGAGTGTCTTTACGAGTGGAGGGTCCTATGTGGTCTGTAGGAGTGAAACAGACAAAGAACGTGTCAGGATGTACGTGGTCAGCAAAAGATCTAGCAGAGAGAAGTTATGAATACTATGTAAGGCGGATGCCGGTGCTTACCGAATCCGAGGAGCTTAGTGGCTCAGATTAAGAGGTGGAAGGATCCACTTCTTTAGGATGCAGTCATCATCTTGTCAACAGGCGCGGTCACGCCTGTCAGGGGATTAAGAGGTAGGATTACTAATTGGCGCCCAAGGGTGCGGTTCCTCTCTATCCCATAGTTAGTGTGTGACTCAGGAGGTGGTGGTGTAGGTCTTAACAGATTTGGTGAGAGTAGACCTAGTGGTGGTCCCACTCAACGTGGAGTGCGCTTAAATGGGATAAAAAAGGGCTCTGTGGAATCACAAATGCTATTTATCAAGTGCACAGAGAAATTAGTGCAAATCTGTATTTAATACAACGTGATTAAAAAGGGTGCCCCTTTTCAACGGTCCTGGGGGAAGGGTGGACCATGATCTATGTGGGCTGTGCAAGTTCTGGATTACGGTGCCACAACACGTATCATGCAGCCTATGGTGTAGGTGGCACGAAGGGCTATGGGCGTTTAAATGTGCAGAGTCATACTGTTTAGAGATTCCTTACAGTGAGGGTAGGCCTACCAGTTTCTGTCGCGTGCAGTAGAGCTTACCTATTGCCAGTGCATTCAGCTGCCAAGATCGTTGAAGCAGCAGTGTGTCGTCTCGGATGTCGAGGATGCAAGTGTGTAGAATGCAGGCTAGGGCCATGTTAAAGAACAAGGGCCCTGTGTGGGGTGACTACCTAGATGCCTGTTTGGAATTGATGCAGGCAGTCAGTCGGGCCAAAATGCAAGTCATGCAAGGTGTGGCGCAGGATGATGATGTCAGCCCCTGTCAATCCCATTGAGTGTCTGGGGCTAAGGCCGTGTTGAAGAACAAGGGCCCTGTGGTGGGGTGACTACCTAAATGCCTGTTTAGAGTTAATGCAGGCAGTCAGCAGGGCCAAAGTCATGCAAGGTGTGGCGCAGGATGATGATGTCAGCCCCTGTCAATCCCATTGAGTGTCTGAGGCTAAGGCCGTGTTGAAGAACAAGGGCCCTGTGGTGGGGTGACTACCTAAATGCCTGTTTAGAGTTAATGCAGGCAGTCAGCAGGGCCAAAATGCAAGTCATGCAAGGTGTGGTGCATGATGATGATGTCAGCCACTGTCAATCCCTGTGGGTGTCAGCTGTCATGTAGTATAGACAGGTTGTTCATGACAGGTATGTACCCCACCCTTGACTACAATGACAGGTAAAGAATCACACATCTAACTTAGGTTTTGTAGATTTCACAGGAAAAACATGAGTGGTCCTACCTGGTTCCTGCTGAAATTGTAAAGCTTAATCACATCTTTGCAGATTTTTGTTCAAAGTTAATTTTCCATTAGAGGCTCATGGGCAAATCTCATATACGAAATGTAAAATATTATATTTTGGGCCAAATCACCTGACATGTTCCCTTTCCCAAAGCGGACATTCAATGTTTCTGGCTGAGGTAATGGCTAGATAGTGGGGGATCGCAGAAAGAGGAAGGTTTCTCTGTGACATTACAATGTGTTGTAGGTCCCATGGGGACCCATTTCTGCCCACAGAACAAATCCAAAAAATGATACTTCATGCAGCATCATACCAATTTGGTATTCTGAGCTGGTGGTGAGGAGGGGTCATTCAAATAGAGTTTACACAACTATAATCCACAAGCACTGGTGAGAAATGAAGTCTTTAAAGCTGCCGAAACTAAATGGTAAGATGTAGAAAACCTTAGACAAGGACCTCACAAATGCTGAGGAAGAACTAAGTGCTAAAACAAAATAAAACTGTATAGGAATAAATGAAATTATCAACAGAAGAGAATTCACACTGTTCAAAACTGAATTGACACCCGGCAAGCAACATCCACCCGAAGCACAGGCAATGCAAGGTCAATAATCGCCTCTTCCCAAGCACCAAGGCCATGGAAGTGCACTCATCTTATCAGTAGATCAGACAGTAAACCCATAAATGTATTCCCCGAATGAAATCCTGAATATTGAAGACAATCCACTGTTATGCTAACACTACCAAAACAAACCCCCAAAAATATTCTTAAAGTCTGCCATACAGGTCTGCTACTCATGACATCCACCCACTGGTTTGATTCAATCTGATAAATGCACAACCGTTAGAAGGAATACAACTATTAAAGAAAGTCTGGCCCAAAAACCCTATAGGATCATAGCAATAATATTAGCACAGGTGGACTGCATTATGTAGCAGAAGCTATAACGCAACCTAACAAACCCAGATGTTATGAAAAACGTAGTGACCCCGCAATGCTTCACTGTCATCGCGCCTATCAGGAACGCACCTTCCTACCTTGCATTTCTCAAACAAGTCAAAACTGCACTTTTTAAAAAATATGCATGATTACCTCTGTAACTACCTATGTTTTACTGTATGGAATCTAGCACCGTGATACTTCCGGGTCCTGGGTGCGAATAACAAATGAAATAAATAAAAATAAATAAATCAATGCATACTCTGCAAATTACACTTAGTGGAAAGAACGCTACATAATCATGACAACAACAAGAACTTCTCAATAATGAGGACTAGTCATTATAAATAATGGTGAAAACCTGTTAAATCCAAATTCCGTGATGGCTGTGTCATAGTTGTGCAATCAAATTCCTCCATATGAAACAGAGGTCCCCAATCTGTTGTGGACAATGGAAGAAATGTGCATATCACATGAAATGGTGAACTATATCTAAACCTTTATGGAGCAGATCAGTACTCGGGTGATGGCAACATGAATGCCAAACAAATAACTATAATGGACTCAATATTGTAAATGGAACACATTAATGTGCAGTAATTACTAGTGATCTAGGTGTGAATCTCGTTCAAGCAAATTAGCAATGGCATTTTACTTCATTTGACATTAAGTTGCTGTTTATAAAGAATGCTTAAGAATCTAATTAGGCATTCATAGACATGCGATAAAGACAATCTTTCCATCGTTATGACAGGACTTTTAAACACAGTGGCAAATGCTGCATTTAAAGCAAATATGAGAAGTAATATTGGTCAAAAGTTGGAGCTTTTTAACCAAACATTATATGCTGTGTTAAAACCTCTCACAATGATTTTCAAGATTTGCAGTCACAAGTTATGCATTTTTAAGCTCATAAAACCAGTAACAATGGCCAAGATGACAGCAATGTCATGGATGCTGACATTTTTGATGTCATCTGTGATGTCATGTGTGTCGGTATGAGCAGTGCATGTTGGATGCACGAGTTATGGTTGAGTAGGTTACCATAAACAGCAAATTTCTTTGACATGCACCGGTCGCAGACCAAGTTAGAAGGTACGCGGAGGGAGAAGGTGCTGGGAACCCCTAGAGGCTATAGTTGGGAGGAAGTGCAGAACCATCTTCCTTGTCCCAGTTGGACCGAGCAGAGAAATAAAACAGAGGCACACTGGGTGAGAGAGCGCCACAGAGAAACCAGAAGAGACAAAAGGGTCAGGGATTAATCAGCCATACTGGGATTTGAACTTGTGAAGTTTATCATTGTTTATGATAGTTTATTTATAAAGCGCCTATACACAATGTGTTTCCAAGCACTTCAAGGCAAGGGAGGGAATAAGGGAAAATACAAACGGCCTCATTATGAGTCCAGTGGTAAAAACAGCACGGCTGCCGCAGGAGCAATTTTTTTTCCGGCGCCCGGCAATGGGGATTTACCGGAGCATTACAGCCCCGGCGGTCCTGGTAATCCCCCATTGCTGGGCGCCAGAAAATATTATTCCCCATTCCCATTCGAGACCCATTGGACTCAATGGGAATGGGGAGGACGGTAGCATCGGCGCCATTCATGAATTGTGCCGGTGATACAATCAATGTGTGCGAGCGGGTGCCGTTCCGCCCCCCAGGTCAGACCTGGCAGACTGAAAGGCACCCGCTTACAGAACTCGGAATATGCCGGTCCGGTAACAACGGTTCCAGTAGCTTACCGGCACTTTTGTTACCGGTACAGCATACTTATAATGAGGCCCAATGACATTCCTACAGGCCATGAACAGTAAGGATGTGAAATTAACTATCGTATTTGGCCTAACGACATTTCAGATTCCCGTTAACTATCCACCTGGTCATCCATGTTGATTTTTCAATGACTTAGACAATCCAGATGTATCTACTATTTCATAATGGAGCTCAGGTTACAGAAAGCTGATTTATACTAATATTGGCTTGAATTCCATGAGTTCACCAGAATATCTATAGGTCTTTAGTACCCAACCTGGGATGGATTGCAACAATGCCATGCATTAGGATATGATTTCAGTGAAGTACTGAAAAGCCCTGCAGCATATCGGTTAAAGCATTATGGTACTTGCCTACCTTGCGTTGCCAATCTTGGTTTTTTAAATGCTGTCCATTCATTTAAAATATCATTTTATTTTGAATTGTGCTGAATTTAATGAGTTTCTATTTAAAAAAAAATATCTAATAAGAATAATTGGAGATAGAAAAAAAAATCATTTGAATGCTTCCTATGTACAAGTGGTAATAACATGTATAGGCTTTTGGCCATGCTAGACATTAGCTCCAAGGTATTCGCCAACATATTACAGGGGAAAGTATTCACATGGGTTTGTCTAGGAATGTATTGGCCCCATTCCAAACAGGATTTCGCAAATCACATTGCACAATGCACAATCTTTGTATTTTACAAACGATCATTAGTCACGGCCAGAAAGAAAACTATGGGAACATCCATATGTGTTTTGTGGATTTTTCCAAATCTTTTGTTTCAGTTTCCCACAACAGGCTTTGGGCTAAATTGACTTAGTTGGGATATCGATCACTCCCTTTTATATTTTATTGTCGCTCTATGCACTGACACTATGGTCTCGCTTCGGGTGAACCAGCACGGTGAAGTCACCGAGGATATATCAACAAATACAGGTTTGAAACATGGTTGTGGGTTGGCCCCATTTCTATATAATCTGTATGTGCCTGTATTGAAGGTTTATAACTATCACTTGTGTATAGGCACGTTATAAATGCCATATCATATCATATCCTCCTCGCATTGGTATAGTACCAGTATCTTGGATTGGATACGCTGACCATGCAGTTATTCTGGACCGTACTTCTATCAGTCTACAGATATCATTAGATGCTCTGGTTGTTTATGCTGCAGCAAATGACCTTTGTGTCAACAGCACCAAAACAAAGATTCTGAAATTTGGGAAAAAAAGGATCCCAAAGCACAAGTTTAAGTGGCATTATGGTGGGGACCTGTTGGAAGTAGTGGATAGTTATATATATCTTGGTGTATCTCTTTATAGCACTGCATCATCACCAAAGTATGGTGACTATATATGAAAACAATGAAGAAATGGCTTACGATTAGGAGATTTATGTGTAACAAAAGAAGAATGGTTGAAATCTACCGTAAAAGTATCATTCCCATGATTTTGTATGGCTCTCCTATTTTCCCTAAATCCATGATTGAATGGATGGACAGCATGAAATCCCAGCTGTTACGTTCCATCTTAGGAGTGTCCTCCTCTGTTCCTGTTGAGGCTCTTCTTTACGAATTTGGGGTTCAATCTATCTGCTCACTTTGGTCACATCAGCGATGCAAATTATTTCTTGAGATATATTGCTCGCCTACTGAGAACATGTATAGTTACATCACGTGACTATTTAGGGGGACTACTTGTAATGCATTCTTTGAACAGCTCAAAGTGACTGCTTTTGAACACGTATCCAATCTTGACACTGACATCCACGATTTATTGGAACTGCCCAATTCTTTTTACATTAACGCCGATTTTGTGGTTAACATCCAATATTTAAGTAAGAGGCCTATGTATCAGGTGTATTCCATTCAGGGATTTTGCCGAGGACTGCCTCGTACTTATCTAACAAAAATGTTATCTACCAATATATTGTGATTTATACTATACCTACGGTTTAATATTCTTCCGACACAAGAACATTTGGGGAGATGGAGCAAACTGGCTCGATGCCATAGAATCTGCTGACTTTGCAATGCTCATATTGAGACGGCACGTCATCTGCTAACACAATGTGAGACCCTCGGATTACAATACTGTGCTAGCTATAAGGACTTTCTACATAGCACTGCGTTGATTGTGGGGAACCAATTTTGGAATACCTTATATAGTGCTGATAGCATTGTTATTACAGCAGCAGCTTTTCACGTATGGAATGTGGATTTGCAGCAAATATCCAATATTTAATTTAAATGTACCGAATTTATAGACTATGCACTTTCTCTTTTGTGTGCAACTGTGATTTTAAATTTTTAAACGTCATATATGTTTTGTTTCAATTATTTTATTTTTATACATATCTTCTGTATTAAATTGGCTAAAGGTTTGTATTTTAACCATATGCTTAATAAACATTTAATACATGCCATGTAAACAGTCAATTTATTAAAATAATGTTTTGATGATAATTTGGATGGAGAGTCTGGGATCTGGACACTGTGTACGCTATATGAATCGTTGGTTTGGGGTATCTGAATTCAGCCTGCCAGTTAATACATGTGCTGACCTTTCCAAGCGCAGATGACAATAAAATACACCCGAGTCAATATGGTTGGTCGCAGAAGGCACAGCCTGTGGCTCGTAATGGATTACAGTGTGAGCAATAATTAATCAAACTGAAAATTGATTACCAAGGACTGAAAGTCCCAGTAGCGGCCAGGTCTCTGCCCTCAATGCATGAGGAATGCAAATAAAGCGTCCAATAAAAATGACCAACTCTAAAGGGTGGGGGAAAGAAGTGGTCGTGGCCCAAACACCATCAGCAATACGATAAAAACACAAGCCGGAACATTAGGACCGTCATCACATGGCAGGATCCTGCTTACAAACAGCACTTCTCTACAAAGGGATTGAGCATGCAACAACGAGTCACAAAAGGAAAGCACAACCAATAGAGGAGGCAGCGTCTGGTGCCAAGGGGGGTGGATGATAGGGCGCCAACGGGAGGCAGGATGGTGCACTGGGCACCAGTGGTGACCTCGGTGGGCCACCGTCCCTCCTGCCCCCTCCCTGGCTCTGACACTGGGAACTAAAAGAGGCCCTGGAAATTATTACCGGGGACCAAAAGGGGCCCTGGAAATAAAGTTCAAAGTGGCCCCATATGACACATTTTCAGGAAGCCCCATGTTTTTCCTGTGAGAAAATTTAGAAATTCAACACAAAAGAGGCCCAGGGTGCAGAGGCCCACCGGGAAATCTCCAGAGTTCCCTATAGGCCAGTCCACCCCTGGACACTGCCTGCAACCACCTTATATGTCCAATTTACACCTGACTAAAATGCTCTTTATTCACACAAGCAAACACATCCACAATACCCACATTTCCCAGAAACTATGGCAATTCCCTTTTCTCTGCTGTTCACTCACTAATTTATCGCCAAATGCATTAATAGCATGGACTTAAAATGATAAGCTCTGGTGAGGTCTTTGTTTCATCTCTTGTTATTATGCTGTCAATAGCCTCATGGCAGCTGCACCTGAAAGTGCGACTGCTGTTGATGTGACAATCGGTCATTCTTCAGGGTTCTGGCCAGGCCATATGTTCTTCAGTTCCAGAAATGAATGAAACTAGGCAAAAATGAGGACAGCAGATTGCAGACACATGTCTAGCAGCCTTGAGAATGAGAGCACACGCACACCCCCCCCCCACACACACATACACACACATAACCCGTATCTGCTTACATAAACAAAGGCTGCCACCCACAAAAATATATTTCCAAGGTGATATTTGTGTGTGTGATCCTCTAGATGCGAAATGAAGATAATCTTAATTAGAGGGCTAAAACCACACTCATTTGCTATTCCCTCAATGGACAGAAGAAGGCTTAGCTGATAGGACTGAACATCTGTCAAGAAGACACCCACTTTTTATATCTCGCTCGCTAGAGCTTAGATCTCTGCCAATCTCTTGTACTATTATGTAGAGGGATCCTGTTGCTAGTCTGATGCTCAGTGATGCATGGCCGAGGCATCATGGTGGAGGCTATGCTATAGCCAAATCCAGCCATTTTGTAGAGGCCAAGGCTTCTGTGAAAGTTGTTGGAGGGTTGTAAAATGTTGCCTATTAAAGCTGCTTGAACTACTTTCCCTAACCCAGTGCTTTATTCTCAGCCATGTGTTGTAATTACATATGGTCTTAAGTGCTCTTATTGTTTCTGCAAAATCACGAGGCTGCTCCTTTCTAAAAGAGTAAACCAATTTGTTTTCGGCCTCAAAAATAATGCAACATTCTCCATCCCACCACCCGAGCTGGAACATCTTACAAAGTTAAAGAGAGCGACCTGCAAAACAGTGGAAAAATATGCAATCTCCCTGAAAATGAGGAAGACAAAATGGCTTATCAGTGTGTCATGGTGAGGGCTCTGTTATAGGATCAGCCTTTTTGTAGAAGTCAGAACTAATGTATAAGTAGGGGAGAGAGTTCAATGTTGTTTTTGAGAGTTTTTTTTCTCCATATTGCTTCCTGCATTGGGGAATTTCTAATTGTGTACTGCATTACATTATTTCTATTAATATATATATTTATTTATTATTTTAGTATTTATAGCAGCGCGCTAAACCCTCAGGCATCACAGCACTAGATGCAAGGGTGCAAATCAGTTATAGCTTAAAGGACACATACCAGTACAAGGACATTATTCATAACGGCTGCTGTCCAGGGTTCTGTGTGAAGGCCTGGGCAGGTCACTCCTGATCGAACAACAAAGTTTTAAGGTTCTTGCGGAATGCCCAGTATGAAGGTTCAGATCTGAAGCGAGGTGGGAGGGCATTCCAGTTCTCTGAGTCAATGACCGGAAAACTCACACCCACAGCTCTTTTACACTTAAATCTGGGCATGATCAATTTGTCCATGTGGAATGACCATGCGGGTCTGGAGGATTAGACCTTTCGGAATTTCTGCAAAAGGTAGTTGGCGGCAGTGTTAGGTAGGCACTTGTGCATGATAGCCAGGGTCTTGAAAATAATTAGTTGTCTGATGGGAAGCCAGTGTGCTTCTCTTCTGGCCGCAGAGATATGCTAATTTCTGGGGATGTTCAGGGCAGCCCTGAGAGCATTATTCTGAATGATGTGGAGTTTGTTCAAGTTTCTAGTGGATGTACCTGCGAGCAGGGCATTGCAATAGTCTCACTCAGACCCTATTAGGGCATGCATGATAGTAAGGCAGCTGTCTGCTGAAAGGAAAGGTCTACAGGCAGTGATCAATTTCATGGTGTAAGCAGTTGCTGATGCGATCGCAATGAACTGTCTGTTTAAGGACAAGGTGTAGTCAAGGTATACGCCTAGGCTTTTGACGGTGCTGGAAACTGGAATCGAAATGCCATCAATGGTAAAAGATTTGTATTTGGGGTCAAGTTTGTTAAGCGTGGCTTGTGAGCTGCTCAGGAGAATTTTCGTCTTTTCATCATTTAGGCATAGGGAGTTGCCGGCCATCCAGACTTGGATAGTTTGATAGATGGAGAGCAATGCATTGGAATCTGAGGTGTAGTTGCCAGAGAGGGGGGAGCATCTGCGTTTCATCCACCAAGGTCATCTAGTGTGTTAAATAGGGGCATAGTGAATATGTTGTAGAGTGTGAGGGAGATACATAATCCTTGTGGGACGCTACAGGAGATGGGTGTAGGTGAGGCTAATGCTATGTCTGAGTAGACTCTGGAACATCTGTTGGAAAAGAATGAAGAGATGTTAACGTTTTTTATGCTGCTTGATACATTGACATTTAGTTATTTTTGTTTTTTGTTAGTTGAACTTGCCTTTGCAGCTGGCAAAGTTTGTTTGGTGAAAGAATACAATTGCAAGGGTCCCAATACGTAAGAATCAGCAGCTCCATTATTCAGAAGATGCCTTTGTTGATCCATCTCATCTTAACTAAAGGAATGTTTTCACATGCACTATCATGGAATGGCTGCACATGCCTGACAATGTTATTTTCTAGCTTTTGGGTGTCAGCAATATGATAATGTCTTTGTTCACTGCAAGATTTCCTTGTGTGTGACAACTTTTAGCTGCCATATGTTAAGTAAATGTACATTACAGTCAATGGGTCTCTGTATTGTTCCCTAGGAAACATGTTTATTTATTTATTTATTTTTCCATTTGTAAAGCGCCTAAGCCCTCGGCAATCAGGGTGCTGTTGCATACCAGTTACATTTGTACAGATCTTGGAGACATTACAAGAGACACAAAAGACAGAGAGAAGTCCCAGAGGATATGGGGGATAGTCAGTGGCTCTTCAGTGGTTAGGTGAAGAGCCAGGTTTTCATGGCTTTGCCGAAGGCCCAGTATGATTCCTGAGTTCTGAGCTCCATTGGCAGGGAGTTCTATTGGTGTGCTGCGAGTGAGGGGAAGTTTACCCCTCCAACGTTTGCCCTTTTCACTCTTGGAGTGACTAATTTGCACGCATGGAGGGATCTTGCCGGCCTGTTTGGTTGTGCTTTTGCGATGTTTTGTGACAAGTAATGTTTGCTTACAGACATGTGCCTATTGCAAAATAGAATACTTGTTTTACAGTGTTGCTGGATGGTGAGGGCTGTGTGTGCATTACTTTTCTTAAAGCCTGTGATATTCCTTCTGAGGAAGAAAGCAGCAGCGTCTAATCCTAACAAGCCTTCATTGGTATTAAGAGGAGACCTGGCTGATTTCTGGAACCTGCATAACAGGTCCTGGGTCGGAAAACATTAGTAAGACTGAAGAGTAACTGATGTGCTTGATGATTGTAAGGGAATGTTTGGAAGTGGAAATTGTATGTACTCCCCTAGGATACTGGTGCATTGAGTGGGCACTGTAAACTGTTATGTTTAAACACTGTATCTTGCCCATGCAGGGATGAGGCTTTAGGGTTTTCCGCACATGTTTTAGTGATGAAGACTTTGCCTATTGTATACGAATACTCACCTTCACATCTCTCACTTCTGATGCGTTTCCCTTTTTGCATAAGTAAGTGTGAAGTGTGTTTTAGGCTCCCATTTTCTTAGGAAAAGTGGCTTTAGCAGATGGAAGTCATCATACTATAAGTATTTGTGCCTGCCCCAGAGTGTGTATGAATGTTTGAGGAGTATATTCAACTTAATTAAATGTATCAAGGATAACACTGCCTGACATGTAAGAACACAGCTGGTATCAAAGACTTGTATAGTGGGGCTTTGTTCCCTGCTTGTAACACTTTTTCAGTAGGATTCTTTTCCCCGTCTGGACCACTGCTTCCATTGAAATGCATGTGTTGCTTTGGGTGTTAGAAAACAGTGCATGGAGGGAGGGGGTGCTCACTTACATGGAAGTCACATCCTGTCCTTGGTTTGTTTTTGTCCTGTTGTTGGCTTTTTACTAATAAATTGTTCAATCCACCGGACTAGTCAGTGGTAATTTTTATATGACACATTCTAGGATACATTCGAATTGGGATTTTTTAATTATTTTTGACTTCCAAACAATTGCTCAGGCAGAGCCTGTGAACACCTCCTATCTGCTATTTAATGGTCATCTGCCTTGACTTTGTGGGGGCATTGATTGATTGATTAATTGATTTGTTATTTATTATGTGCCTATACACAAGTGTTTCAAGACGCAACCAAGCAAGGACACATGTTCTTACTAGGCCGAGTGTCATTTAGATCATGCAAGTGCGCAGCAATAAGTGCAGGGCAGAGGGTACACAGTGTAATGCACTCAGATCAAATTGACTCTGGGTAAGTCTCTCGCAACCAGGACTAATGTCTGGCAGAGGGACTCCCAGGACCCCCCCTTTTTAATATGCACTCAGAGCAGCAGGACCCTGAGTTAAGTGAAAGGAAAGCTGGGACTACAGGAGTCAATCCCAACCCGGTAGTGCAAGGTTAGCCAGGTGGCAGTGCAAAGTGGGCCAGGTGGCAAGTGCAGGGGGACTGGTCAGAGGGGGGCTGGTGTCCTCTAAGACTTGGAGGATACCGTGCAGTCAGTCAGCAGACAGAGCAGGTGCAAGGGAAGGTCATCAGGGGAGAGGGAGCGAGAAAGAAGAGGAGAAAAGGAAAGTCTTGAGGAGCTTCCAGAACTTAAGACGATCCGGCTCAAGACAGAGAGAGGCAGGAAGGCAATTCCAGAGGGTGGCACCTGCAGAGCAGAGAGATCTACCTCCCATTCTCTGTTTGGAGAAGCAACTCACCCCCAGAGAATTAGAAGTAAATGAGAGGAGGGCTCTCGGAGGAAGGTACTTAGGAAGAGAGAGTTGAAGGTGGTGAGTATCAGAGCCCCAAAAGACCTTGTGGACGATGAAGAAGTTCTTGATCTTGATCCTTGCAGCCACTCGGAGCCAGTGGAGTGATTTCAGGCCAAGAGAGATGCCATCTCTTGGATTGAGGCCAAGGATAACTCTTGCAGTCTTGTTCTGGATGATTTGAAGAGGGCAAAAAGTAGAGTTAGACACATTGAGAAAGAGGCTGTTGCAGTAGTCCAGCCTGGAGAGCACCAGATCTCTGTAGACAGTGAGCTTCTGGGGGAAGGTGAGAACAGAGAGAATGCCTATGAGGAGGTATAGCTAGAAATGGACCTTCTTTGCAAGATCATTGATGTGTGGAGAGAAGGAGAGAGTGGAGTTGAAGATGACCCCAAGGTTTTCTGCCTCACAGGAGGGTGAGGGCAGAGGGCCCAAGAAGGGCAGCCAGAGTGAGAGAGAAAACACGGGAGCAGGGGTCCCAATGAGAAGGATCTCAGTATTACTGACATTAAGACAGAGCTCTAAGAGGCGCACTAAGCCTGAATACTGGATAGACAGTCAGGGATGAGCGAGTAGGAGGAGGCTGAGAGTAGCCTAAAAGAAAGCTGTGTGCCATCCGCATAACACTGAAAGTTAGAGGAAAGGTAGAAATCAGGAAGGCCAAGGGGGCCAGATAGACATAGAAGAGCCAGGGGGAGAGGATAGAGCCCTGGGGCCCAACACATGTCCAGAGAGAGGTGGTGGAGAGAAAAGACCGAAGCTGAACCTGGGAAGGTCAGTCTAGGAGGAAGGAGGACAGCCATGCCAGACCTGAGATACCTAGGGTCTCGCATAGATGAGTAATCAGGATTTTGTGGTTGACCAAGTCAAATGCATAGGAAAGGTCAAGGAGAATGAGGACAAAGGGAGAGCTAGACTCAAAATCAAAGAGCAGCTCTCCACAGGTGTTCAGGAGTGTAGTTACCATGCCGCTGGCTGCTCTGAAGCCAGTCTGATGGTCATGGAGAGAACCAACAGATTCAGTGTGGAGGGTTAGCTGGGAGATAGCCAACTTCTCCAGGAGGTTGTCCAGGAAAGGAGTGCTGGAGATCAGGTGATAGTTTGCCGGAATGGAGGGGTCGGCAGAAGGTTTTTTTTTAGTAGGGGGTGCACAAGGGAGTCCTTGAGAAGATAGGGGATAGATCCAGTGGTGAAGGAATGGTTATAGAAATCGGCCAAGGCTGGAGCAAGAGAACCAATGTTGTCCTTAAAGGTTCTGGACAAACAAGGGGGTCACCTGTTTGGATGAGACTTTCATAGACTGGAAACATCATCAGGTGTTACAGGAGAGAGGGAGGAGAGAAGGAGAGGAGGGGGGACATCTGAGAAAGGTAGAGGGAAAGAGAAGAGAAAAAGAGATTCCAGACAGGATGTCCTTGGTTTTAGTGGTGAAATGATAAACCAGAGCCGTGCAGAGGGCCTGGCTAGGTGTAGAAGAGGTAGATACTGCAGTAGGATTGGCCAGCTCCTTGCAGATTTTGAAAAGTATGGCTGTGTTGTTAGAGGCCATAGATATGCAGGCTGGAATATGGATCCTCTTCTTAGAAAAGATGAAGAGTCTGTATTGCCATTGGAGTAGATGACAGGCCAGTTTGTCAGAGGGTGCATCCGAAGCTCCGCACTTCCATTCAGCTACTCTGCACTTGCGTTTCAGACCTGCCATGTTTGAGTCATACCAAAATTTGCTTTTGGTGGCAGGCTTCAGGCAGATCCTCATGGCAGGGGCAAGGATATCCAGGGTGTTAGAGTTGCAAAGGTGAAGCTGTGTCAATATGGGAGTCAGACGCAGTAGTGGGTGGGGGAGAGAAAGTGGAGGCAAAGTCAGCCATTGACACTCGCTTCATAGGTCAAAGGACCGCTAAGGAAGGTGGCAGTGCTGGGTGGGCCTTTGTCAAGAGGATAGGAAGCTTTAAGTGAGAAGACAGAAGTAAGTGGTCATTCCAGAGATGAGAACATCCAAGGTGTGTCCGGCAGAGTGAGTCGGACCATAGGGTGCAATAGAGAGGGAAAGAGAGCCACATAGCATGCAGAAAAGCCCTGATGAGTCTGGGGAGTCCAGGTGGATGTTGGGGTCCACAAAGAAGAGACACTAGGAGGTAGAGGAAAGGAGAGAGGAAGTGAGGTCAGCCCATTCAAAGAGGAATAGGGTGACCTGGCCACGTGGCCTGTAGATGGTGGCCAAGGTCAGAGAGCGACCAGGGGAAATAGAAAGCCTGCAGGTCAGGCTTTCAAAAGAGGAATAGGTCTGAGTGGGGATGATGGAAGCAGGGGCCACTTAGGAAAGATCAGGGCCACTCCGCCTGTGGTCCTATTGGGCCTGGGCTCAGAGAGGATCTTGTAGCCCTCAGGGAGGAGTGTGTCAAAACTCGTGACAGAGCTGGCCTTGAACCATGTCTCATTAAGAGCGAGTGCATCAGGTCCAGTAGTTCGAGGCAGTGGCAGATGTCAGAGGAGTGTTTGACAGCAGAGCGAGAGTTGAGGGTAGCCACGTGGAGCAGGTTGCCACATTTGAAAGAATTCCAGGGAGGGGTACAGTGGAGAGTTGTGCTCATCTGAAGTGGCCAAGGAGCCAGAGAGGTGGAAGGAGGAGACGGAGGAGGAGCCACACAGGTATTGGATGGCAAGGGAGCCAGAGAGGTGGAGGACAGCGGTGGCTGAGGAGCCAGAGAGGTAGTGGTTGGCATAGGAGCCAGAGCAGTAGAAGAAGGAGGTGGCAGAGGAGCCAGAGAAGTGGTAGAAGGAATCAGGGGAAGGAAGGAAGTTGATGTGGCAAGGGAGGTGCCTATCAAATAGTAGGCGATTTGGCTGAGGGCCCAGGCCCTGTGACAGTGCTGTTTAAATAGACATTAATGATGACTCTGGAGGACTGGAAGGAGGCTGAGAGGACCTCCCATCGGGTGCCACCATTAACGGGAGAAGAGGAGGAAGGAGAGAGCAGTGTGACCATAAAAAGGGTCCATAGGTTGGGAGAAGGAACAACAAATAGGATGCCGGTGAGAGTCTGTCTGAAGGAAGCACTGATATAGGTGTCAGCGATGGAAAGGCCTGGACTAGAGACCAGAGTGTCCTTCTTGAGCTTCTTCCTTCCAGTTGTAGTCAGAAGCATAGGGTAGGAGATAGAAAAGCAGTTAGAGAAGATGGGGGAAATTGAGAGCACCATAGTGGGTGTGGTAGAGGAAAGCGAAAGGGCAGGCGAGAAGAGGAGAAGAAAAGGAAACACTGCACAGATCTATGCCACACAGCGTGCACAAGGAGGGGATCTGGGAAAAAGGGGTGCTGAGCAGAAGGAACACAGGCAATAACAGAGCGCAGGCAGAGACAAGTAACACAGGCAGCAAAAGGCAGTGAGTGGAGATATCAGTGAGAGACGACCAGGCACAGTTCACCCTAGAAAGGAAAAAGGCCTGGAGGGCAACAGTAATGATCACAGAGTACGGGGCAACCTAGAGAAGAGGAGAAAGGCCTAGTGGACACATCAAGCCATGTGCAAGCACACTCAGGAGCACTCGCCTAGAGGAAAAATGCAGAGAATGCAGGAGAAACGCAAAGATCAGCGATAGAGGCAAATACATTCCCCTAGCAGGAAATAATTCAGAAAAATACAGGGGAATGCAGAGAAACAGTGATGGAGGACAGAACGCATTCACCTAGAGGGAAGAAATGCAGAAGATGCAAGAGAAATGCATTAACATGTGTGTCTTCCCACATGAGAAACTCTGTACAAGAGGGTAATTGTGAAACGGCTAAACCTATCATGGATCTAACCCAAAACGTCAAGCCCAACTTATAATGAGTATGGTTTATTGTATTCTAATAGAGTTCATTGTTCTATGAATCAATTAGAGCAAACTGGCCTTTTCGTTATGTGTACTTAATTATAGAAGATATTGTACATAAACTGTTTATTGCTGCAGGCCAAGCGTTTAAAGGGTAATGGAGCTCCATTAATAAACACAATTCTAAGAGAATTAGTGGCCGTTCTGCATGTGTAATGCTGCAACATTCATAGAGAGGGGAGGGGTCAGGCTAGTGTTATTTTAATTTGGAAATAAACATCAATTGTGGGGCTTTTCATTCTGCAATGTAGCTTTGGGGCCAGATCCTTTTTCTGAGAGTGCATCTACCAGCATGGCAGGGAGAGGAGGAGAAAGAGGAAGAGATGTAGTCTAACTGCTAAATGTTGTCATCAAAAATAAGAACCTTTAGTAAATTGCTAATTGCTGAAAGAATCACTATTGAAAAATAGAAATAATAAAGGATATATCAACAGCATGAAATGTTTTTCCCTTTCCCTTTAGGACTGGTAAATTTAAGTCAACAGTGTGTTCCAGGGAGAAACTGGGATAGAAGCAGCACACATCTCTGCTGCTGTCAACGCTTCTACAGTGGATGGTTGCCCAGTGTTTAGGATCAGGAAAACCCAACATAACGCAGATTAATGGAGGACATTCCTGAGAAAAGCATGGCTACCAACATATTGGCCCTCATTACGACCTTGGCGGAGGACCATGGTGCAATTTGCACCATGGTCCATGGCGCTAAGCTGCCAACTCCGCCATGGGGGTTGGCGGACTTACCGCCCCATTCCGAGGTTGGCGGGGCGGTAAGTCCCCAATCCCCATTTACCCTTCCCCATTCCCATTCCTGGCCCCATAGGGCATAATGGGAGTGGGGAAGGCGTTAATTACGCCACCGTAAATTACGGTGGCGTAATTAACAACAAGGTCCCTTAGCGCCATGGATTTTAACGCCTGCTAAAAGCAGGCGTTAAAATCACCATGGCGCTAAGGGAACTCGTACTCAGGCGGTAAGGTACGCCATGGTTTACGCCGGCGTAAACCCCTTACCGCCTGGGTCCTAATGAGGGCCATTGAGTTTTGGAAGTTTTAAACCTTTGAGGCAATGTTATCATATTGCTATAAATTTGGCGTTAACGGATGTTAAAAGCCTGAGCGAAGGCGAGGGCTTTGAAAGAGGGACCCGGGACGTAAACTTCTGTTTCAGCCCCTGGAACGGGGGCTTAACACCATAAGCACCCCAGGTTACCAAAGCAGCCAAAGGGTGCTAAAAAAACAAAAAGGATTTCATTCATTGAACAGGACGCACGAGGCGTCCCGTTCAATCGTTCAATTAATGAAATCCTTTTCTAAGATGGCCACCATGAAAAGGGACGGTGGGGCTCTTGGCAACCCCTCTTGCTTTTCCATGCCAGCCAAAGAAGCAGGGAAGCAGCTGCGGTGGTGGCCTTTAGCGCCACATCAGACAAGTAATTGGGGGTGGGAAAGGGGGATCAAATACAAATAATAATGGAACGTAGGGTGGGGGGAAGATGGCAGTGGGAGAGCCGGCCATCAGGCGGTATGGAACGCATGCTTGCACCGGCGGTTCAAGCCCGTGTTCCGAGCCACTTGATTGGCTGGCACCCTCCACCAGGAATTGCATTTAGTATTGTAGTTAAGAGGGAGAAGGTGTCTAGCGTCCTTACCTATCAGCATGTTTAAGAACCATTGCAAGCAGAGGTGGAAGTTAATAACATTGGAGATGTGTCCTATCTGCTTGCATGTCCAACCGGGAGTCCTGAATTCTACTTTTTACTTCACCACTTGACCATGCCATACCTTTCTGGGCAAATTATTTGGTGTCGCTGTTGTTCTGCTTCTTTAATTGACCTAAATTTGAACCGAGATGCAAATCTGGGTTTTCAGGATGCCTGATTGTGCAAGAATCTCTCCACCAAATACATCTGGCCAGATTCCCACAGCTGTTCCAGGATTCACTGTAGCAGGAGAAAAAAGCAACTTGCGAAATTGCAACTGCCACAGTTGTTGCCTAATCTTTGCATGCATAAGAGCACGGAGGGAGATGTGAGTGTGTCATGGGCGTGGCCAAAAGGGGAAAGGTACACACTCACAACATTTGTATTTTATGGGTATTGATTAAACTTGAAACATGTCTTAAAAAATGTTTGTGAACACACTTCAGTTACATTAAAATGATCCATTCGGTGGATGAGACGTGTGAAATGAAACAATCCGATGTCCTTGTGTGGGATGTGCGGAGTGAGAACGCTGTAGCGGAATATTTACGAGTAAGAAAACAATCTTTTTTTGTAAAATAGCACCAAGGGTGGGCACCGCTGTTAATTAGATTGCTCGGAATGCAGGCTTTTCCTTCGGGTATAGGCCTGGGTTCTGAGTAGTGTGACAGCTGCACAATCTCGCCTTTTGCCCCCCACTCTCTTCCCGCTCCTTCCTCTGTCCCATCTGCTCCCCAATAAACTCTACCCCACTTACTTTTTTCCTGGAGTAGCCACTCAACCGTTCTCTCCTATAGCCCCTGTGCCCCGCTTATTTTTTAGTGAAAATATCAGTCATATACTCCCGATTTTAGTACGGGGCGATAAAGGCATTAATGACCACTAACTTTGTTCATTTGGGTGGCTGGCAGTTACCACCCATATGACTCACCAAAAGGGCTGGACTGGCCTATAGGGAACTTTAGAGATGTCCTGGTAGTCCTCTGCACCTTGGCCCTCTTTTGTGTGGTAACTTATTTTATTTCCAAATTTGCGCTGGATTGTGCTTGCTGAAAATATGTAACATGGGGCCACCAAACTATTTCCAGGAACACTTTTAGGTCACAGCTCACCCCTGATTGCCAAGCTCTCAACTATTGCTTAAATATTGTTTTCTTGTAGCTCCTACATAGAGTAGATTACTGAAAGAAAAGATACTCAATGTCAGAGCACCAATTTTGCCAGTAAACTGACTATTTTTGTAAATCGTAGGTAACTGGAAAGTCCGATATCATCCGATCTCTGTGACAACAGCAGTGCTAACAGCACTCTTTGCACTCTGCAGAGCTCCACGCCGTCCTGGGGGTACATGAATGAAAGGAGTGTCACACCGAATACAATCCGTTGGGAAACAGTATTTCCAAAGCATGCAGCTTTCACAGCATACATCATGCAGTGCTAACAGCACTCTTCTCACTCCGTGGCGCTCCGCGCTGACCCAGGGATTTTGATTGGAAGGAGTGTCACACCAAATACAATCCATTGAGAAATACTGTTTCCAAAGCAAGCAGCTTTCACAGCATACACCTTGCAGTGCTAACAGCACGCTTCGCACTCTGCAGCACTCCACGCCGTCCAGGGGAATTTGAATGGAAGGAATGTCACACCCAATACAATCCGTCGGGAAACAGTGTTTCCAAAGCAAGCAGCTTTCACGTCACACCCCTCGCAGTGCTAGCAGCACTCTTCGCACTCTGTGGCGCTCTGGGCCATTCAATGAAATTTGAATGGAAGGAGTGTAACACCAAATACAATATGTTATATTATTAGTAAAGCATATGCTCTTCAAGAAAAAGGTCCAGAATGGGCTTTAAACGCCAGGAAGCCCCAAAAATGGGCCAAAGGGACAGGGGCACTCAATAGTAAATGATGCAGATGTGGGTCGAACCAGGTTCAGATGCAGAGGATCTGGTGTGATTCAAAGGTGAATTTCAATGATGCAGTTCAGAGGGCTCACCATGGTTGGCTCGAAGGTCAAGCCAGTTCAAGACATTGGTACGCGCTGGGCTGGGCAATGAGTGGCGTGATGCTGGCAGCAGTTCAAGTCGAGGTCCATGTGGTTTAAAGCTACAATCCTGATGGGACAATTTGCAGTTCCAAGTGGCAATGGTTGGCAATGGCAATGATTGGAAGTTGTCTGCAATGCTGAGCTGGTGTTCCAGCTGAACGGGTTACATGCTCTGTGGGTACAAAGCAGCAGTCAAGCCGGTTTGATGAGCTGTAAGTGATTTCAATCTGGCACACACCAAAATCACGGCCAGCATGTAGTGTGCAAACAAAACCCTTATTTATTTGTATCGATAAGTTCAATATTCTGAATGATATACCACTCATATCACACCCTTCTCCTGAGACCCCTCCCCGGTCACACTGAACCAGGAACCAGGCTAGTTTGGAAAGGTAAATATTTATTTATGTATATAGAATTTAATCACAATATATTTTAATAGGTAACCACAATCACCAATGGGGTGACAGAACACTGAATAATATCTTTAATACACTAGGAATCAGGTAATGAGCACAAAAACAAATGCAGCACAGACAAGAATACTTTTCGGATGGTTTGGAACAGATAGCACTATTGTTAGGGGTTCCCCCTGCAACACCCCTTAACCCACCAATAGGCAATTTAAATAGAGGTGAGGAAAGAGCAGGCATTCCGGAATAACAAAAATCAAACAGAATATCACTCCCACCTTCCCCCTTCAAACACAAGAGAAAAAGTGAATTGACTTTTCAACTGTCAGAATGGCTTTGAAATTTTCTTTGGAATTGGCTGAGCAAAAACACCAAATGTGGTCAAAAATACATACATTATTATAAATTCCTATGGGAGCCACTTTGAACCGATGCAATCACCAGCAATGATTTAGTCAGAAGAAAACATTTGAAATCTAAAAGTCCAAGTGGGAAATAATTTAAAGCTACTTCACACGTGTACAATTTCTCAGACTGTCAAATCACGGCAAACTTCTCCTTATGCAATTTTTGCTATAACATGCCAATTGCACTGTTTCACGGTTTAGGGTTCTATGGATAGCTAAGGATGTTAGGTACAAGTAGGAGTTGAAATGTCGCTTCCATCATAAAAACTGAGGGAGTTATAGAGGTTTTAGTAAGAGTCATTTTTGCAAAATGTGCGTGAGAGTGAAAACAGCAATACAGTTCTTGCTATTAATAGTTACAGAATAAGTTATTAAATTGGACCATCAGTTCTGGTCATGGATTGGGTCTGTCAAGGAAGGACAGCACATCAGGCGTGGGACTGGATCAGCTAGGCCAGTCACCGGATTTGCACAGGATCTGCTCTTCTTGTTTGTGGGTAGTTCAAATCAGCTGAACAGCGAGTTCCTCAGGCAAGCCTTGTGGTAGCAAGCCAGAGATTTTCAGGATACTAGTTCAGAAGGCCTTCCCACACCACAGCGCTTCACTGGGCTGCGAGAATTAGGTTTGAGGATTTAAGCCTTGATGAAAGTCAATAGTTCTCTTCTGCTTCTGTCTTGGCATCTGGATTTGGAAGGATGTTAAAGCTGGATGTAGAATCCTGGATCAGAGTGCTTCGCCGGAATCAGGAAAGTGCGTGAATCAGTGAGTCCCTATGTGTTATCAGCTATCTCTATTTATCCTTTCAAATAACATCACAAAACGGGTGTATGGGCCGTTTTAACTAAGCTTGCCCCTTTGAGCTGGGATTGGATCAATACCTCATCTCCGCCTTTCATTTGAGTGATTGGATGAAGGCCGGATGATGTCACATTTATGGTTTAGCTTTACAGTCCTTAGAAACCTCCCCTTAGCCACTAGTACCAAAATCATATTTTATCCTAAATACATATTTCTACATTGGTCACCTATACACAAATCACCCACAAATATTCCATATTTTATGTAGCATCTGCTCATCAAAATTCCAAAACTGTGGGATCTTGTTTCACCTTTCTACAGAGTTTTGTCCTTTTCGCCATAAACACATTTTCCAAATTTTCTGCAAATTACCACAAATGTGTGTGTTTAACATAGGATGTGTGTGTACATTTTCACGATTCTAGCATTAACACAGTTCACATAAAACCACATATATTTCCATTCCTGTCCAGAATATGTTACACAGTTCTACCGCCTCTTAAAACGTGCAGCCAAAAATTAAACTAACAGATCTGTCGTTTGTATATTTTTCACCACTTTGAATCACAAGTTATGAGTCTCTAAAAATTGTTCATTGTTCATTCTTAATAGCAAATAGTCCTCCCATTTGCCTCTCCCTGGAGTCCAGGAACAGCCCCCTCCTTTGGGGACTTCCTTCCAAGAGCAGTTTACGACCCTTTCACAACTCTGTTTCCTGGGTTGAAGGATATGCCATTATTCATTCCATTTCTGTAGACAAGAGTCTGTCCTAATGCACTTTTATCATCTATCAGTGGGTTTCTGCTAAGAGAATTTCCCTCCGCTTGGGAGAAACCTGTTTTTACACTTGTTGCAGCTCAGCCATGCTAATTTATTCTTAACTTCTTCCAACCAGCAAAAAACAAACTTGTTGCATCAAACATAAATACATTACTTTCTTAGCTTTAACTCTGTAGGATCAAAAACACAACTGAGATCTGTATTCCTTTTAGCAACAATCCTTCTATGTTTGCTAATCCGGCAGGCTTTTAGTTTAGATACTTTGAAGTTTCATCAAGAGCTCATCTGACAGCTTTCATCCACGGGTACCCCACTGTACTGCACACAGATTTTGACAGGGGCTGTCAGTTTACAGACAGTGCAGTTTGTCTGAAGAAATGTTTTGCTCTTTACACTTTATGACTTTGTATATTCGCCATGCTTCATTAGATTACATGAATTTTAGCGCCAAGCAAGATTTTGAATGTTGAGAAGAGTTGTGTATAGGCATTTTGTAGATTTTAGCAACAAAGCAAATGTAATTTATAGGCACATTTTGGATTTTCACAGGCAAAGTGCTGCTTCTCCCTCTGCACTCTGTTTGCTGGTCATTTTCTGCAGTGTGTGCTCTATCCCACCACACATGCACCATGGATGGCAGGTTGTGCATCCATCTTTTTGTGCATTTAAACACGCGGTTTGGAGGTTTTTGGTGCACACAACAGTTTTGCCGCCATTGTTGCTGTTTATTGCACCATAAAAATCAAAATGATGCCGCATAAGATAGCGGAGTAGGTCACTACATCCCACAGAGTGAATCAACAGCAGTTCAAAGAAGATTCAATGGTGGTAAAACACAGTTAAATCATTGTTTGATGGCAGTTCAACAATGTAGAATGCAGGAAATGTGCTGCTTTGCTTCTCATGGTGCAGAGACTCAGGGACAACATGGCCCGTGTTCTCTTTACTTCAAAACTGGAAGGAATTAGCTAGCACCTGCAGGGGTCCTTCACCTCCAGCGAGGGGCCTATGTACCACTGCAGCTGGCAAAGAGAAAGGCTTCTAGTCCACAAACACAGTTAACCCCCAATATGCAAAGGGTAAGGGTAAGGAGCAGAGCTTGCCTCTGCCTTGGTACACTATCTTCATCTCATTTACGGAGGATTCTGGAAATGTTAACTCTCCCATTAGAGGTCCAAATGAATGTATATTGAAGTCATAAAAGGTCCAATTTGAGATCGGGGACAGAGTGGGAGACCCCTCCCTTATTAAAGCAATATGCCACCCAGAATTGGACAAAACCAAGCCTGCTTTTATGTAGTCCAAACCCTGGTAAAGCAACAAGAGACTTTTGAAGAGACTTTTGACCCCTGGTAGCATAGACAGGGTGCTTTGCTGTGCAGGAAAGGTAGTAGACAGGAAGTAAAGAGAAGTCCACAGATGATAGAATCTTTTCTCCCTTCTGTTTTGCTCTGTCCGACTGCCTAAACGAACCCCTTTCTCTTAGTCTACACTTCAAAGGGCCTCTGGAATGCAACACCCTGGTGTGAGGCTGGCCCTTTTGCTTAGGGTGTGTCCTTTAAAATGTATTTACCATTGGGGTTCCTGCTGGGACCTAACGTGCTAAAGTGATGTGTTACCTGACCTCATCAAAGAGAGACACAGTCATGAGTAGAGCCATAAAGTCTGACTTGAATTCACATAACCCTTCCCTGGCTGACATGGGCTCAGAGTGGTGACACGTTAATGCTACATGTCAGTTGTGGCTTTAATGTGAATTACCAGCCACCATACCAATGCTTAGCTTATATTTCAAAATTAACCTGCCATCAGGCGATAGTATGTCATAATTATTATGGTTTAAGAACAGGTGGGTAGAGTTAAATGGTACCCCTGCACTGCAGTATGTTGTGGTCACAGTATTCTGATATGTTCTAGATGCTGGTGGAATCTAAGGCATTGAACACTCAAATGGAATGTGTCTAATGATTTGTGTTCTGAGTTCTAAGCACAGCAGTTGGAGTAATGAGCTGTGAGGGGGAAGCTGTGGTTGGGGTTTGCTACTTATCTATGTTAATTAACTCCTTTATTAAGAGACATTGGGCCTCATTATGAGGTTGGAGGTAGCCTTGTCGGTTTTACCAGCAAGGCTACCTCCAAACTCGCATCTGGGTCTGGCGCCTGCGAATGGGCAATTACTGGGCTATTCCGGCCCAGCCAGACCCGGTAATTGCCCTTTTGTGGGTGCCGGGCCCGGTACATCCCCATTCCCATTTGAGCCCCATAGGGCTCAATCAGAATGGGGAGGGTGGTAGCACCAGTACCATTAATAACTTTACTGATGCTACCTTCATGTTCTGTTTGCGGGTGCCGGTACGGCCACTAGGTCAGACCTGGTGGCTGCAAGGGCACCCGCGAGCAGAGCTCCTAGTATGGCGGTACAGTAGCAACGGTGCTGGTAGCGATGCCGGCGCCATTGTTGCCTTATCATCATACTTGTAATGAGGCCCATTGTGTGGTGGCTTACCTTCACATCACTCACCAGCTGTCAAACAGATCATCTGCTCTATGCCATTGGAGAGAACTAGCTACAGATAATTCTATTGTTGAACAGTCCACCTTAGTCTCTCATGACATTCCACCACGACAAGATCCCTGCCAGTCCTTTTGTGTTTTTTCTAGTGATCAACCATTGGAACAAGTAAACAAGATCAAAGTGGAAGCCTCTGTCAAGTGCCACACACATTGCCATTAGGCACAGGACACATAATCGGCAAGGCCAGGAGGGATAGAGAAGTCACAAATCCCACAGCCCTCTAGATAACTAACAGCTGCTAGAGTAGGTAGATGAGGCCAATGGCCTTCAGAGTAACATCTCAGTTCATTTAGCAATTAGCATACCGAGGGTGAAACAATCACTATATACTAACCTGGGGCTAAGGACCACGGGGTTAAGGAGGAGGTGCATCCAGATGGGAGAGAACGAGAGAGAGAGAGGGATGGCAATATGGTCCATTGATCTGGAGTGATTCTTGTGCCATTTGTGACAATGTCTTTATTAGAAACCAACAGTTCCTTACATACAGAGTAGACTCTCCCTGAAAACAAGAAAGTTATAATTAAATGAATATTATAAGTGTTTTGAATAATGCCAATGTTATTAGAGAAACCCAAGTGAAATATAAATTGTGAAGTTTTTCTTTGATGCCAACACTTGCCGATGGTCTCAGAGAAAATAAATTGCTGATGAAAATACTAGAATGTAGAATGTAGAATGTCGATAACGTGAATGCTCATTACATAATGTTGGCCAGAAAATATATGCAGACATGTTTTTATAAATCAATGGATGTCCCTGTGCATTGTGGATGTCAACACTAGCGGGATACTAGCAGGCAGGTTATTTTGCTCTTTTCGATGCTGGCTGCCTGTATTATACAAAATATTATGGATGACTTCCCCAGAATAAAGTTAGGAGAACATGTTTGGTTTTGATTTACTATTCTAAATATAACTGAATATTCAGATCGAAACCAGACTGTTTCCTGTGCCAGAATTTTGGGGTGGAATTGTTGTGGTATAGTGTGTTAGATGAGGTGGGAACTCACTGAAGGAATATGCAAATTAGATACAATCACTTAGTTTCTAAATGACTGAGAACTGGACACATGTTCTTACTCCTTACATACAACATTCCCAAATGTGACCTGCACATTTTTTCAGGTGACCTTTTTTAGTATAATGCAGCCCGCCACAAAACCCCAAAGCAGACCTTAATCCCTGGGCATCCACTCTTACTCTCCATGGTTCCCATCCCCCACAGCACCACAGGAATTCCTATTTCAACCACAAGAGTGTTGGAAATAGTAGACAATGCTTATCATGACCCACTACCCTGTGGTGGCCTTCTGGTATCCCTCAGGACAATAGGGCATGCTATAGGACCCTCTGGGGGATGGTAGCAGCCTGCCCTCTTGTACAGGTTCCTGATCCCCTACTCCTCAGAAACTCCATATTTCCCCCAAATGAATCTCTAGGAAGTAAAACATGTTTCCTGGATGCCAAATATCCAAAATGTGGGTTATTAAGCAAATCCCCAAACATGCTCAGACTTACCCACCATCTCACTGAAGATGTTTGCTGAACTAGATGACTATTTGTTAGATATGTCATGTGTGTGATATGTCAAAAACATGGCAGATCATGCAGTTACCATCACATGCAAGTCTCCTTGGTTTTCAGACTTTTACAGAAGTCTTCCTATGTATACAAGGAAGAATTAACAAAGACATGTAGATGTTGCTCGTCAAACAGGTCCATGGTTCCCACAGCTGAGCAGGTCAATTTTTTTACAGCTAGTCTCATCAAGTCGCCTAATGTGGTTCAATGGCATATTGATTACTTCCCTTATAGAGGTGAAATAAGAAGCAAAAAAAACAGAATGACATCAAAGGATAATATTCCAGGCTGGCGTGAACTAATGATCTGAAATATCCGAGACGTGGTGTGCAGCACAAAATCGCCCATTAGCAAAGGTGTCATGTGTTAGATCGTAGAGCCGCCTTCCACTTAAGGAAAAATAGAGTTGAAATTGTAAGATGGGCCAAAGCCGACGACAAGCGAAATGCAACCGGGGGGCACGCTTAGGGTCCTGGCAGAAACGACTTCTTTAAGTACATTTGGAAAATATGTGTTTTTACACATTTGTGCTGTTTCCAATATGGAGTCTACTGGTAAAAAAAAAAAAAAAGAATCAAAGATCATCACTATGTCGTAGGTGTGTGCCATATTTTAAAGCAAAAGTCATGCTTATATTCTGAAAAGGGTTGTTGATACTAAATGGGTGATGAGAGTAATTGTATTATTTAATTGTTCATTATATTTCTTATAACAAACATTTGATTTTCTCTGGACAAAATAGCCCCTTATTAGTCAAATTGTTGAAAGGAAAAGGGTAGTACACAGCTTGTTTTCAATCTTGGCAATAAAAAAACACACTAGCATCAAATAAATGGAAAAAACGTTTAATTTCACATCCAGGGTGACAGACATGAAATTAGTGATGAGACCCTGGGGTTCAGCTCCAAGCAATGGCACGATGCAGTATTTGGTAGCTATTGCCCATACATTTAGAAATTATATTCCAAACCCTAAATCGCATTCAGCTTGGGATCTGTATCATTGCTCCCATAAACTTCATGTAACAAATTGGCTGACCAGTGGGGGCTGGTGCTTTTTATTAACTGCGCCTAGTGCAGCAAGGGAGCTCGAACCAAACAAGGGGGGTTTGTGGGGAACCACCCTCCAAGACATTTTTTAAATAATGGGTTTGTCTGTGGCAAAATGGGTAAAACACAGTTTGCAATCCGTTTTGAATGGCAGCACATGAAAAAACCCTTGAATAAGTAACCAACAGCGCACAGAACCATTTTCCAATATATTTTCTTGATGCCTTTGCCCACAACGTGTCCCAGTATATAAAACATTTTGTTGCTAGCTGTGCCCATACATGGCCAGGCACGCTGCATCAATATATGCCAGTATTACCATGTAAGGAGTACCAGCCAGTTAAGAAGATGCCTTGCCACACAAAAACAAAATATCCAGACTTGCTAGAGCAGCATAGCCCAGTGTACCACATAATCACACTTATGTTTGCTGTTACCCTTGATGCAAAGTACAAAAATGCCTTGACACACAAATAATACATGGCAGCTGGAGCCACCAATATAAGCCAATCTAGCCATTTAAGAACACTCATGTTTGCTTTACCCTTGAGGCCTAGTAACAAATGGCATACTACAGTAATAAAGTAAATGAACACTGACATCGTAGGGCAGGCTAACCACATGATAACACTTATGTTTGCTGTACCCTTGATGCCAAGTAAAACATGACATGCTACAGTACAGATGTATATGGAGCAGGGTTCTCCAACCTTTACGTTAGCAAGAGCTGATTGTAGTTTTTGGCCAATAGGCATGAGCTACTGGGTCGTTGATGTCCATGAGTGCGAGAATTTCCATGAGTGCGAGAATTGGTACCAAGGTTTTTGGGCTGTTTATTTGCTCTTTATATTAAAAAAGGAATAACATATGCATTTGCCATGATAATGAATACCTTCAAAAACATCTTTATTTAATAATCTTTTTAGAAGTAGCTTTCTCCTAAGAATTGTCAAGCATATCAGGATGTGGGAAACCAATCGAGACGTTCAGTGTGAAGGCTGGCACTGCATGCAATCCACCATTGCTCAGAAATCCGGTGTGTAGCTTGAAACAGCAACAGCACTCAGGTGCTGTCAGATGGGATCAACATTTTGATTTCAGGTTCATGTCTGAAAAAGGCAGATTTTCAGAGGCAGGAAATCACATTGGCTGATAGTGTAGATACACTCCTTGCCATAGTACTTACACCTAATTGCACACCTGACATGGCAGACCTACATTTAGGACTGTTTTTTAAATTCTGTAACAATACTCAACCAAAGGTGACATTGCACCCTTCACAATTGCACCATCTACAAAAGTACATTTGTGTTTCATCAAATAATTAGCAACTTTGAAGGCCTTTGTAACAGCATTTGCTTTGCAGCAGTTAGTTTACCTACTTTTTAGGAATGTAGACAGCTTCCTTTGGGAAAATGATTTTCATAATGTGTGTGTATTATTGCAAAATGCCTCATTACTATTTTCTTCTACTCTACCTTGGGCACCATAGATTAAAGATGCATATTGTCTTTTTACGCTGGAAGAAAATAAAAATGTTCCCACCATGGATGGAAATGGAACATTGTTTTCCTTTTGTTTGGATGGTGTGTCTGCACCTATTTCTTGCATGTGCAAACACAATCTTGAGGAGTATTTCACTCAATTTGTTATACAGGTTTAAAAACATTCAGCACATAGCACGTTCTGCTTTATCAAAAAATAAAATCCACTGCCAGAAGTTGAAAGCTTTCTCAAAGAAGAGCAAACTTCTCATAGCTAGGTTAATGATAAAGACAACAGCAGCCAGAGAATAATTTGTAACAAGAAATTGCCCAATTGAGACGTGGAAAAGAGTATTTCTTAGAAACTGACATACACAGGACACTGTCGACCTGGGCAAGGTCGTCCCAAGTAGAGATTGCACTCAACCTATTGGCAGGGCCATCTTAAGCACTTTTGGGGCCCTGGGAATAGACATCTTTGGGCCCCCCTCTACCAAACCAAAGGAATTAAGTGATCAAGAATATCTACCCCACTCCCCCGCCGCAATTACCACCCATACTTTGATATGCTGCCTCACAGCATTAAAAATAAGGATGTTTACTCCCTTTAAGATTCTGCACCCTCTACATTCTTGCTCTAATCAGAATGATAAACAAGTACCATTTGAAGGCCAACATTATCAGTCTACAAAGAGGTTACTTCTGTTCTAGCATTGAGACAGGAAACTTTTTATCAATATCATCGAAGAAGGTATGCAGCACTGTAGTATTGATCTAGGACTTTATGTAAAGGTACATGAAACCCAGACCAGACAGAGAACTCACATTTGCTGCCTCAGAGAATGCAAACATGCTCAAGCATGGATAGAGGAGACCAATTGTTAGGAAGGAGAAAGCTACACATATGATAGCATGGATAATGGATGCAGATTAGAAGCTACCAGGAAGGTGCCTGTAACCAAACAGACTCAGATTAGAAGTGGGACATGGTTTTCAAATAGTGTTGCCATTAGAGATCAAATGAACAAGTGCCTGTGTTGTGCAATATATCTATGCTCACTGTTACAGTGAAAGCAACACTATAGCCAGCGCAACCTGTTTTGAAGATCATACCCTGAGAAGGAAATCTCTCTGAAGGGTTGACAATTTTGAAAGGTTTAAGGAGTGGCAATTTCGAGAGGCTAGGCAATACAACATTACATTATATGCCCAGCATTACACACACTAGTTATGGGGTGAATCTGGGATTGGTGCCAACTCTGCAATTCCTGCATTTGAACACTTTCATTACCAGTTCTTACCTTGAACTAAACAAAAACATTTTATAAAACTGACTTGGAAAGTACACCAATCACATTACCAAACATGACCATTTTTAAAAATAAAATATTCTAGAATGGTTTAACACAGAATTATTCTAGTTTCATTCTCTCCATCATCAAAAGAAGTATATAAGTACCAGCATACCAATTAGTGTGATTTAACAGATTTAATCTGGGTTGGTATTTTGTATTTTAAAGCTTTACATACTTCCAAAACACTGTCTTGTGAAATTGTCATTTTTTTTTGTATTTAATTGTATTACAATTTTTACAAAATCGTTGTCTTGCCTAGAGATTTGAAGGCAAATGTAGTTTCCTCGAGTTTGCTTGTGTCGTTACAATTCTCTTCCGTGTGAGCTTTTTCTTCTTTAAAATCAACAATTTTCTATTTATTCCCAACCGATTTGTCTTCCAGCTCCAGGCTTTCAAGAAACTTGGCAGTTGCCATGGTCAACGTGGTGGATTCTCCACTCATTAACTTGTTCCACCAGTCTTCTTTACTCGTGGTAAGATGTTTTAGTCTATGCGGTCGCAGGTAAGTTGTTCTGGGTTTGTCTGTACCCGGACAGTGAAGGAGTAGGTGTCGCACTGTTTCGATCTCCAAAGTATTACAGTATCGACAGTTTTTGTCTTGCGACTGCTTTCTGAGAAATAGAATTTCTTTCTTCTTCAAGACGTTCAAACGTGCTCTTAGGAAAGTTGTGCGTAGACGTTTATCTGGGAATTTTATTAAGTAATTTCTTACCTCATCAATCCTTTGTGTATTGATTAGGTGGTGGGTCAGGGATGTATGCTTCTCTGCTTTTTCTAGGGTCTCGATCCAATCGTATGTTTTTAGCTTTTTCTTTATTTTCCCTGGGATGCGTTCTATGTCCCATTCAGAGCATCCGATTTTTTCTGATTGTTCTAGTAGATTATTATACCACCTCATCAACATTAGATTTTTTTTACTCATCATTTCTTTATAGATGATGTCCAAAATTTTGGGACGCGGACACCTTAGGATTTTTCCCACAAATAGTAGACTATTTCTCGTTACCACTGATTTTAGTGATTGAAGGCTCAGTTCTCGTCGAATGACTGCTGTAGGGATAGAGATCAGTAATCGTAACACTTTGCGCCAAAAAACACCTTCCAATTTTGTCCATAGTGTCATTGGAAGATGTGGCATTGCTTCTGCCCCGTAAGTTATTGCTGGAGTGGCTTTCACTTTGAAAAAATTTATTATTGGGAGAATTGTGAATTTGCCAAATTTTCTTTCCAAAAGTAATGCTTGTGCTGCGAGTGTTTTTGTCTTGGTGATGAGATGCTCTTGCATTGATATTTCTATTTGGCTGCGAGATATTTTCACCCCCAGGTATGTAAAACTTTTCACTGTCTCCAATTTTTCCGAGTTTGCGAACCACTGAGATCTTTTGGTTGGTTTTGACGATTTTTCCAAAATCATGATTTTTTGTTTTTGTTGTATTTAGATCTAAATCGTTCTTCTTCAAGTAAGTTACAAGACTGTCTAGTTGCCGCTGAAGGCCGATGGCCGTTTGGTCCAGCAATACAATGTGATCCGCGTAGAGCAGTCGTGTCAATTTCGACTCTCCTATTTTAGGGGGAAAGGAACAGGTGTCATTTTCTGCATCTACTATGTCTGCCATATATGCCTTATAAAGAGCAGGAGCCAGGGGACAACCCCTCTGTCTGTTTTTATAGTTTTGGACAACAAACCTACTTAGTTCAGGTGCACTCTGATTGTGGTATCGCTGTACAGGGCTTTGACGGGTTCTCGGAGTGACGATGGACATTTTTGTTTTTCCAGTTTTCTCCATAGTTTTCCCCTGTTTACTGTAAGCGATATTCAATCAACACTACAGCTAAGTCAATGCCTAGTCTGGGATGCTGAGGAAAACCCTTATTGATGTATTTTTATATCCAGCTCAGTACTCTGGATGACAACCCTTGTATAACACCCCCCTCTTAGAATCCCCCTGACCCCACTGAGCCAAGAAGTAGGTTTGTTTTGCAAATTAAAAGGTTTATTTGGACAATTCAAACAATATATATATCACACTTCTATAAATAAATTGATAATGGATATTACACTTGTGAATATGAGCAGTAATCAGCAAGAGGTAACTATGAATATGAACAGAAGAACAAAGTGGGAAAGAATGCTTTATATGGTTCAAGGAAACGCAAGGTGGAATAAAATGCAGTACAGAAATAACTTGTTATGATTTTAGCAAAAGGTAATATGATCACTTTTTCTTTTGACAATTCACTCCCCCCCTATGCAATACCAGAAATGGAATGAGAGCACACAGTCTTCAAGAATCCCAACAAATCACACTTTATAATGCAATACACAGTTCCAGTTCTCCCCGCAAGCTTAGGGAAAACAGGGTTGAGTTTTAAACACAGGCAAATTACTTTAATGTGGTTTGCAAGGAAGTGAAAAGGTGGTAAAATTGCTTTTAATTCCCTCTAGAGGTTCAGGGTAGGTGAGAGATGCTTGTTGGTATTAGTTCAGGCTCACTTTAGAAATGCCCTATGAATGATTAGCAAATTGCAAACGAATTTTAGCAAAGAGAAGCAAAAAGCTGCTGATTTCTACAGATGAAGAAATCGGGCCAAATCGCAAATCACGGTAAATTTCGGGAGTGCGTGTCTCGCGATTACGGGAAAAGTATAGGGAGTAGGAAGTCGGTTCTAAGTTCGTTCCTAGCCCAAACGGTTCCAGAGATACGGACGGTTAAATAAAGGTAGTTTTTCGGATTTAAAGTAAAGTAAGATTTAAAGTAAACTCAAAATGACAGGTGACAGCTTGCAGCTGCAGAATTGACAGGTGACAGTTGTGCAGCTTTAAAAATGACAGATGACACGATTTCTAGGAGGCAGTTCTACTTTGTTTAAAATAGTTTGGATTAGATTATTTTAACTAAGAGATTGGTTCTGCACAGTTCTGCTAGGTCCTCACAATATCAATTTGAAATAGGCCTCGTCATGGATCTGGTCAGGTTTTGGACTGGACTCCGGTTCTGGTCTCGGCACTTCCCAGTGATCTGGATCTCTGATTCTGCTCACAGCGGTCTGGTTTGTGGTTCTCTTGGGTTCCGGATACAGCTCTGCTTTCTGGATACTGCGACAGGTTCTTGCAAAAATTCTAGGCACAATTCAAACAGCTCGCCCGGCTGTTGAATAGTTTGGTTGGTTTTGAGGCCTGCTGAAGAGGATTCAGCTGGTGGATTCAGGCCTCTCAGCTACAAATTCTGGAGTTAATTTCTGCTACAGGTTCTGGAGATTGATGGATTTCAAGTCTGGATCTCTGGATGTGAAGTCGTCGGTCAGCATGCTCCGCAGCAAATGGAATTGAATGTCTCTATCTGTCCCGGCAGACTCTTTTTATGTGTTTTGAAAATGGGTGTGTGCCTGGGCCTGGCTAAGCCTGCCCCTCTCTACTTGTCATTGGCCCAATTCTCCCCTCTCCCATGATTGGGGGAAGGAAATGGATTGTCATCATGATGAGGTCTGTTTATGTGTCAGAGGATCCTCCCCTGGTCAGTTTGCCCACAAATCTATATTTGATTCAAATACATCTTTCCCAGATATACAACTTGTTGACATTACATGTACACATTATAAATTCCTTATGGTCCATGCTTGTCCGCCTCTGATCTTCCTGGGCGCTTGCATTCAAAAATGACAACATTTTGTGCTTTTTAACTGGTTTTGCAATATCGGACATTTACCCAAAATTACACACATGTGCGCAAGGAGTATGGACATTAATTGATGAAGTGTCAGATTTTCAAAATGCAGACATTTGGAGTGAGACCCTATTTTCCGCTAGCAACCCCCCAGCATACACCACAGGGTCCTAACGCCTCTTAAAATGTGCACCGAAAAATCACAAGAATAATGGTGTTACTTCTATAAGTCCGTACTATGAATTATCCATCTTTTTTTAAATTATGCCCTGGTCAAAAAGGGTTGTGGCTTCCCACATCACATGGTGGAATAACTGGTTTATCCACTTCCCCCAAGCCAGCTTGTTCACAGAGGCACAACTGCCACCCAGTATCTCCCAAGAGGAAGCTATTTTACGACGCCCCCAATATAACATTTGCCTGAGTCAAGGAAGTTGCATTGTTCGGTCCCTTCCAGTTCCCAGGTGCTCCACCCCTAATCTAATCAGAGAGGTGCCAACTCCTTTTGGCAAGGGGCAGCAGGATGCAGCTAGGCCTGGGAAGAGTGGCTGAACAGGTTTCTCCTGTCGGGGGTAGTTGTCAGGCAGAATCCAGTTTCATTAAGCCAGGTTTCAGCTAAATACCACTTTTTGTTCCCGGTTTTCTACATTCAAATCAAACTGACATTTTTTACCTATACATTAAATAATTACTTCCTTCAAGTCATTTCAGAATATAGTTTTACATTGTATCCACCTCTTAGCAAGTCTTTCCTTGGTCTGGTTTTGTTTCATTTGTTCAGTTTTACACAAAAGTCTGGTGGTTTTAAAACGCCGGCTTTCTGATAGTGGTGAGTACTGGTAATGCAACCATTTTTGGGATTAAGAAAATGAATTCCCCACAGTTCTGAATTGCTTTTTGGCAATCAGCATTGCCATTCCCAATGGTTTCAGGCTACTGTGTGTGTAGCCCAATGGTGGTTTTAGGCAGTGCCCTCCTGTGCTCACAACATAGGCAAAAATGGGTGGCAGCCTATTCTTCATGTTTTCCCTGTGCACTCTCTGGGGAGTTCTGGCCATCATGATGTTTTCCATGCCAGTACTGCACAGTTTTATGGTAGGGCTTGGATGCATGGGTAAAAACATCCCACAAGCCCCCCCTCTTGCGATGTCCATTCTTTCCTTTCGCTGATGGATCCTCCCCTGGTCAGTTTGCCCACAAATCTATATTTGATTCAAATACATCTTTCCCAGATATACAACTTGTTGAAATTACATGTACACATTATAAATTCCTTATGGTCCATGCTTGTCCGCCTCTGATCTTCCTGGGGGCTTGTATTCAAAAATGACAACATTTTGTGTTTTTTAACTGGTTTTGCAATATCGGACATTTACCCAAAATTACACACATGTGCGCAAGGAGTATGGACATTAATTGATGAAGTGTCAGATTTTCAACATGCAGACATTTGGAGTGAGACCCTATTTTCCGCTAGCAACCCCCCAGCATACACCACAGGGTCCTAACGCCTCTTAAAATGTGCACCGAAAAATCACAAGAATAATGGTGTTTCTTCTATAATTCTGACAAGTCCGTACTATGAATTATCCATCTTTTTTTAAATTATGCCCTGGTCAAAAAGGGTTGTGGCTTCCCACATCACATGGTGGAATAACTGGTTTATCCACTTTCCCCAAGCCAGCTTGTTCACAGAGGCACAGCTGCCCCCCAGTTTCTCCCAAGAGGAAGCTATTTTACGACGCCCCCAATATAACATTTGCCTGAGTCAAGGAAGTTGCATTGTTCGGTCCCTTCCAGTTCCCAGGTGCTCCACCCCTAATCTAATCAGAGAGGTGCCAACTCCTTTTGGCAAGGGGCAGCAGGATGCAGCTAGGCCTGGGAAGAGTGGCTGAACAGGTTTCTCCTGTCGAGGGTAGTTGTCAGGCAGAATCCAGTTTCATTAAGCCAGGTTTCAGCTAAATACCACTTTTTGTTCCCGGTTTTCTACATTCAAATCAAACTGACATTTTTTACCTATACATTAAATAATTACTTCCTTCAAGTCATTTCAGAATATAGTTTTACATTGTATCCACCTCTTAGCAAGTCTTTCCTTGGTCTGGTTTTGTTTCATTTGTTCAGTTTTACACAAAAGTCTGGTGGTTTTAAAACGCCGGCTTTCTGATAGTGGTCAGTACTGGTAATGCAACCATTTTTGGGATTAAGAAAATGAATTCCCCACAGTTCTGAATTGCTTTTTGGCAATCAGCATTGCCATTCCCAATGGTTTCAGGCTACTGTGTGTGTAGCCCAATGGTGGTTTTAGGCAGTGCCCTCCTGTGCTCGCAACATAGGCAAAAATGGGTGGCAGCCTATTCTTCATGTTTTCCCTGTGCACTCTCTGGGGAGTTCTGGTCATCATGATGTTTTCCATGCCAGTACTGCACAGTTTTATGGTAGGGCTTGGATGCATGGGTAAAAACATCCCACAAGCCCCCCCCTCTTGCGATGGCCATTCTTTCCTTTCGCTGATGGATCCTCCCCTGGTCAGTTTGCCCACAAATCTATATTTGATTCAAATACATCTTTCCCAGATATACAACTTGTTGAAATTACATGTACACATTATAAATTCCTTATGGTCCATGCTTGTCCGCCTCTGATCTTCCTGGGGGCTTGCATTCAAAAATGACAACATTTTGTGCTTTTTAACTGGTTTTGCAATATCGGACATTTACCCAAAATTACACACATGTGCGCAAGGAGTATGGACATTAATTGATGAAGTGTCAGATTTTCAACATGCAGACATTTGGAGTGAGACCCTATTTTCCGCTAGCAACCCCCCAGCATACACCACAGGGTCCTAACGCCTCTTAAAATGTGCACCGAAAAATCACAAGAATAATGGTGTTACTTCTATAATTCTGACAAGTCCGTACTATGAATTATCCATCTTTTTTTAAATTATGCCCTGGTCAAAAAGGGTTGTGGCTTCCCACATCACATGGTGGAATAACTGGTTTATCCACTTTCCCCAAGCCAGCTTGTTCACAGAGGCACAGCTGCCCCCCAGTTTCTCCCAAGAGGAAGCTATTTTACGACGCCCCCAATATAACATTTGCCTGAGTCAAGGAAGTTGCATTGTTCGGTCCCTTCCAGTTCCCAGGTGCTCCACCCCTAATCTAATCAGAGAGGTGCCAACTCCTTTTGGCAAGGGGCAGCAGGATGCAGGTAGGCCTGGGAAGAGTGGCTGAACAGGTTTCTCCTGTCGGGGGTAGTTGTCAGGCAGAATCCAGTTTCATTAAGCCAGGTTTCAGCTAAATGTCACTTTTTGTTCCCAGTTTTCTACATTCAAATCAAACTGACAATTTTTACCTATACATTAAATAATTACTTCCTTCAAGTCATTTCAGAATATAGTTTTACATTGTATCCACCTCTTAGCAAGTCTTTCCTTGGTCTGGTTTTGTTTCATTTGTTCAGTTTTACACAAAAGTCTGGTGGTTTTAAAACGCCGGCTTTCTGATAGTGGTGAGTACTGGTAATGCAACCATTTTTGGGATTAAGAAAATGAATTCCCCACAGTTCTGAATTGCTTTTTGGCAATCAGCATTGCCATTCCCAATGGTTTCAGGCTACTGTGTGTGTAGCCCAATCGTGGTTTTAGGCAGTGCCCTCCTGTGCTCACAACATAGGCAAAAATGGGTGGCAGCCTATTCTTCATGTTTTCCCTGTGCCATCATGATGTTTTCCATGCCAGTACTGCACAGTTTTATGGTAGGGCTTGGATGCATGGGTAAAAACATCCCACAAGCCCCCCCTCTTGCGATGGCCATTCTTTCCTTTCGCTGATGGAACTCGCAAGATCTGGAATGTGCGCCTCCTCTACTTCCAATTCCATGGATGGCACAGTTCAGCATCTTTTCCTCCCTCCAGTCGATCAATCAGTTCTCCTTGCTGGTCCTGATGGGAGGATTGGGCGGTACCCCGGGCCCCTCGGGTCTCTGCTCCCGGTCCCCGGTCGTCCTCCTTGGCCAGTCTCCAGGTTTTCTTTCTCCTAGGACGACAAAGGAAAAGCGGCAATACCTATTCGTAGACATTTTTCCATCACTACTAATGGTGTGGCAGACATATACATTTTATACTTTAATATACCTAACATTTTAGTTTTGAGATACAAGTTATCATTCAAAGACAGTGGCTTACAAGAGTATAATATTTTAGAGACTATATGTGGGATATTTTAGGGTTGGAATTGAATTAATCTGGAGCGGTCCCCTCTGGTATTGCAGAGGACTCCTCCAGTTGCTGCAAAGTGTGCCTGGGATGGCTACACTTTAGCTGGTTAATATGGACCCACTTGCCTTCCCCCTCTGCCAAACCGCCTTTGGGGATGCAGATTTTATAAGCTATAGGGGAGATCTTGTCTATAATTTCAAACGGTCCCTTCCATGTAGGCAAGAATTTTCACTGTTTGGCCTGGTTCCTTTGGAAATTGTATAGATAGACCCGATCACCCACCTTATATTCCTTTCGGGTAGTTTTTAAGTCATAGTGGGTCTTCATGCTCTCGGCTGATCTTTCTAGATTCCGCTGAGCATAGGCAAAAGCATGCTGAAGGTGTTTCCTTAAATTCTCCACATACTCATGAGTTGTGGAGGCATTTATCAACGTTTGCTCTTGGGTTCTGTAGAGCAAATGCTGGGGAAGCACCATCTTGCGTCCGGTCATCAACTCAAATGGTGACATTTTAGTTGCAGATGAAGGGGTAGATCTGATGGCCATTAGGACCAAAGGTAATCGGATATCCCAACTTGGCCCAGAATCTGCCACAAACTTTTTTTAATATGCTCACAATGGTTCGGTTGTATCTCTCCACTGCTCCAGAAGAAGCTGGCCTGTAAGCAATGTGTAGCTTCCTTTTAACCCCCAGTATCTCCAACATCTTTGTCATTACTTCACTGGTGAAGTGGCTACCTCTGTCTGACTCAATCCTTTGAGGTAGACCAAAATGGGAAAAGATGTGGTTAATCATCAGGGCAGCTGCTGTTTCTGCCTTGCAATTTGGGGCTGGGAGACATTCCACCCACTTGGTAAACAAGCATGTAACGGTCAACATATACTTGTTTCCTCTAGACGAGCGAATAACAGGGCCTACAAAGTCGATTTGCAAATCTGACCATGGCAGTGTCATCCCCCTCTTTTGGAGAGGTGCACGGTGCGTGAGGGATGATGGCTGAAATTGTGCACACACAAGACACCCCTTCAAGTATTGGTCGAGGTCCTGCCCCATGTGTGGCCTGTATGCAAACTCTCTTAAGATTTCTAGTGTTGTGTGAAATCCCCTATGACCGGCGGTGGCCGCATCATGGGCGTGACTTAACATCAGGCTTCGGAATGAGGTAGGAACCACACACTGATCGTGGCCAGCTTTGGATTTCCTTACCAGCAAACCGTCTTGGATTCGGAACATTTTTGGACATTTCATCAACACTCTTAGGTCCTCTTTCCCAATGTAATCGGTATCCGTCAGGGGAAGTTCTCAGGGTCCTCAAGGTGTTGGTAAAACTTACCAATAATTGGATCCCCCTTCTGAGCTGTAATTAAATCAGCATCAGGGGTCTCCTTACTCCATTGGGCAGTTGAAAGATCATTGTGAGCATTTGTCTGGGACCTAGTGATAGCAGTGACCTGGATTTCCCCCAACAGGGACTCTATTTTGATTAGATCCCCTTGGATGGCCCCGGTTTTGGCCAGCTGATCAGCTAAGTCATTTCCAGTTTTGTCTGGTCCCTCTACTTTGGAATGACCCTTGATCTTCTTCTAGTAGATGGTCATCCCATTCGAGGTGACCAGATCATCAATGTTTTGGATTAACTTCCCATGTTTCAGGGGTTTGTTATTAGCACATAACATGCCTCTGGTTTTCCAATTACCAGGTGCTCCACGAACCCGTTACGTACGTAATCCGAATCGGTGATTATGACCAGTTTGTGGAGTTGATGTTGGACAGCAGTGAGGATGGCCTGATACACAGCCATCAACTCTGCCACCTGACTAATTCGGGGACCAATTTTGTATCCAGCGGAGGGTTCTGGAAACTCCTTCACCCAGGCATTCCCTACGCCGGCCACCAGTTCTTTCTCCCCGTTGTTGTCAACATGGTACGAGCATCCATCCACATAGACAGTGGGCATTCCCTCACACGTGTCTTCTTCAAAGACTTTGTGTAAGGAATTGAGGTATGCCTCCATGTTGTCCTTGATTTTTAGACTTTCGTCCTCGAGACAGTTTTCTCTGGCACAATCATGCAAGTCAGCCAGACCTTGCGCGAGGGGACTCTTCTTGTTTTGGCCATATCTGACCTCCACAGGAAAGCCTTGCATTGACAGAATCCAGGAAGTAATTCGGGAATTACTCACATTTCCGGCCCGGATTCTGTCACTTTGGAGATATTGCGGAGGCTGGTGTGGAGTCTCCACTATGATGTGTTCCCCCTGGATAGACGGGCGGTAATTCTTCAATGCCCACACCGTTGCCAGGAGTGCCTTCTCACAATCGTTGAATTTTTCCTCCACAGTGGATAAAGTTTTGCTCGCATAGGAGATTACTTTATTGACCTTGTCATGCTTTTGGTATAATACTGCCATCAAGCACGTATTAGAGAACCCCGATCCAGGAAGAACTCCTTGTTTCTGACAGGGTAAGCTAGGCAAGGCGCTTGTGAGAGGCTTCTTTTGAGTTGTCTTACCACCTCGGATTGTTCTGGACCCCATTCCCACTTGACCCCCCCCCTTCAAGAGATGTACCAGGGGTCTAGTGATCTCTGCGTAGCCTTCAATGAACTTTCTGCTGTAATTAGTCAGTCCAAGGAGGCTCCTTAGTTCCCGCAGAGTTGTGGGGTCTTTCAGTTTCTGGGGTGCTTCCACTTTCTTTTCTTGGGGACAGAGACCCTGAGGAGTAATCTCATGCCCCAAGAAAACAACACGGGTTCTACACCACTATGCTTTCTGAAAGAAAAGTTTTGCTCCGGCGGCCCTCAACTGTGTCAGAACATAATGGATCTCCGCTATGTGTTCCTCCACAGATGAACTTTTGATGAGGACATCATCTACATAAGCCAGGTTACCTCTCGCACCTAGGTCGGGCATGGCCTTATGTAGGAAAATGTTGAATTCATTGCCGGAGTTGAGGCATCCGAAGGGAGTCCGGGTCCATGTGTACTGCTGGCCCCCAAAGGTAAAAGCCAGTTTGTATTGGTCCTCCCTACTGACAGGCACGGTCCAATATCCATTGGTCAGGTCTATTGCTGTGAATACCTGTGACCCCTGAATCTGGGCCAGCCCTTGGTCAATGTAGGGCAGAGGCCATCGGGAAGTATGGACCCGTTTGTTGAGCTCCCTAAGGTCGGCGCAGAGTCTCCACTGGCCGTTTGGCTTCAATATTCCCAGCACCGGATTATTGAAAGTGCTGTGGACTGGACGGATTATTCCCCGGGACTCAAGGTTCTTAATTATTTCAGTAAGGGACTCCATGGATGCGAGAGGCAAGCGATATTGCTTCACAAACACTGGAGTCATTCCAGGGTCCGTGGGAATTGTGGTGGTGTGGATGTCGGTGCGACCACAGTCATATGAGTCTACCGCAAAGAGATCTTGAAAATCCAAGAAAACTTGTTTCAAATTTTGCTTCTGTTCCAGAGTCGCACAGGCATCAGCTAGGTTGACTCTCTCTTCCACCATCTGCCTGAAGCCTGGAAAGACTTCTGGTTTTGCTATCTCAGCGGCCTCCTCCAGCTGGGTGGAGAAGTCCCTGATCAGAGTGCTGATTTGGACCGGAGGCTTCAGGTGGGCAAGGCAGCCCTTATGGACCTGGAAAATCACCTCATCCCTCCTGAAGTCACAAGTCACATGTTCCTTACCATAAGGGCAAGAAGTGCACACCAGGAAGTTCCCCCCATGCCAGGTGAAAATCTTGTCTGGTATTGTATTGTCATCACTGTCACTGTCAAAACAGTCCTTGGGGATTGGTCCTAACAGTTCATTTCCTAGATCAATGGAAAAATGTCGGTCATCAACCGCCATTCCAATAATGGTGCCTGCGGCTAGAGTAATACTCTTTAAGTCGCTGTTATCCACCTCTATTGGAATGGTGTCATGTTCTATGTTGACTAATGGTGTTGGGTTTACCCCTAACCCTTGCTGTTAAATAGAGAGAAGCATTTAGAGGTATATAAGCATCAGGGCTTTTAAATTTTTGTCCTCTTTTAACTTTCACTTCCAGGGAGAATTGTCAGGTCCTTTCTGGGATGGTGACTTCCTCTTTAATCTGAATTTCAACTGCATAAGGTAGCAATTGAGCTGACCTAAATGCTTTTTCTGAATCATCAAAGCCCATGGGATTATCCGCTAATCGGGACCAAGCTTTGACGTTGATTAGGTCCAAACTAATGGCAAAGCGATTGAGAATGTCACTGCCTAAGTAAAAGGCGGCAGTGACGTCTCGCACGACCCAACAATTATGGACTATGCTCTTGTTGCCAATGGAGATTTTGAGCATGTTTAGAATTAGGTGCTTCCAGGTCCATTTCCCATTTGTCTATCAGTTTGAATGTGGGAATGGCTGGATCTTTTGGGAGTTGGCGGAACATGGCTTCGCTGATGAAGCTCTTACCGTTGTTCACACACACTCGAGCGAGAACAGAGTCCTTCCCATCATTTAACTGAACAGGGATGAACAACTGCTCTCCAATTTGCTGAATATCAGCCAGGCTCTGAGCTGATTTCACATCTTTCTGGACTATAGGAGTGGGAGTTTCCGATTGTGGATTAGTAAAGAATTTCAGGGTGTTTCCTTCCAGTGTGGAATACCACCTTAAACTGGAAGGAAGGTTGATTTTCAGAAATAGAGAGGACCCCCCATCACCAGTCTGTTGTCCTACTGCTATTACTGTCACGTCTGGAATTTGGTTGTTCTGGAAGTGAAATTCTACTTGGTCAGATTTTTGTTCAACCATGTGGCAGGTGCCATTTAAACTAACATGGTTGACACTCTGTTTTAATTTTATTGGTCGGCTAGTCTGGGTCCAGAGGACCTTGTTTACGCAATCTATTAGGGGTGACAACCTTCTCAGGAGGTCATTCCCTAGTAAACAAGGGGTGCCCTCTGGAGTCACTACTATGACCGGGTGTTTCACCTTGTGTCGCCCAATTTTGATGTCCAAATCTGCAGTCCCCTCGACAAGAATTTCCTTCCCGTCAAAGTTCTGCAGTTGTCCAGGAAGAGAGGTGAGAGGAATACCGTAATTATCCCCCCTTCCTGCATTTAGTTCATCAAAGGCCCTTTTGGACAGAAGGGTAGCTTGGGATCCAGTGTCCACCAGTGCCAAAATTGTACCCTGCCCCTGTACTTGTACCGGGGCATAGTATCTTCCCTCCTTCTCCTCAAGGGGGCACAAATAATGCACATTTTTGGACAACTGGTGGGCTAACTTTCTGGTTTTGGAAATTGCTAGCGAAGAGATTTGGGCAGAATTCTGTGGAGAGCCTTGGGAATCTGAAAGAAAAAGTTGGCAACTGGAGATCAGAGCCATTGTGGGTTCCCCTGGTTCCGGTTCTGGGCCGCCCCGCCCTTTTTGGAGGCAGTCATCAGGATGGGTTTGACCCACGGGATTTTGGTATTGTCGGTTCTGGGATGAGATTATGGGTGGCGGTAGCTCAGTCTCCACATCTCCCCAGTCTGAATTGGCATCCCTTGGGACCCATTTTTCCTTGGGAGGAGTTCCCCCATCTCTGAAGGAGAAGATCCTTTTCCCAGGATCTTCTGAGGATCCCTCTCCCTCAAATTGGAAGACCTGTTCCTCCTCCACAAAGTGGGTCTGTTTGGGTCCTTTGTTTCTCCTACCTCCTCTCTGCTCCTTGGGTGGCAGACTTTCAGGGGTAGGAGATTTTGTTTCCGATTCCTGGTTTTCCAGGGGCTGTTTACAAGTTGGGAAGCAAGCTTCCTCCAAGGCTTAACACCCCCCTTCCCCTTGTGCCTCCTCCCTGGGAACCGGTGGGTTCATTGTTCTGGAGCACCAGGTCCAGAGTTTGGGGCATTCTGGGGTGGCATGCTCATCTGAGGGTTCTGTTGAGCCCTCAGTATGTGACCCAGATCCCGTGCCACATTTTGGACCTGGCGCTCAAGTTGTGAAACCCGCTCAGGCTGATACAGGGCTCTATTTTCTCCACTGGGCTGATCCCGGGAAGGGTAGCTATCCCTTCTCTGGCAGTACCCCTGGTTGGGAAGATTTTGGTACCCCTCCACCCTTGGCCTCCCCTCTCCTGGATTAGGTTGTCTGGGCTCAGGGAATTGGGGAAAGAAGGATGGATGATTTTGGGGCTGGAAATTGGGTGGATACCTGGGGAAAAAGTTCTGCCCAGGATTTGGAGAATTTCTGCCCTCCTGTGGGAAGTTGGGAGGGAAGTTCCCTGGGTTAGGTGCTTGGCTGGATCCCCCCCTTGGGCTGGAGGAGTCCACACATAACCCAGGATTGGTTGGTTTCCCTTGTAGCAGGGACTTACATAGTCAGGGGGGTGTGGGACCCGATTTGTGGGACTATCTCCTCGACTCCCTGTCTGTGACTGGCCCGAGGGCCTTCTGGGCTGTGAATTATTTGGTGCAGGCAGGTTTCTAGGCCCCCACCATCTCCAAATCTAAAACGGGGGCAACCTTTACCTCTGCCACCTTGGCAGCAGCAGGGGTGCTGTTGGTTTTGGGGTTTTTCGGCGCGCTATTTTTATTTTCGATAGGCTTCTGCACCTCATAGATCCGGGTAGCCTGTTCAATGACCCAGTCTAAAGATCTTTCTCATGAAAATCTCTCACGAGCTGGGTCATTATGTATTTGGGTAAGGCATGGAAAAACGTATTGATAAATTCTCTGCTATCCATGCGCACCCTTCTGGTGGTCTGCGCAAAAGCACGCTTTAATTCTTGCACAAACTCTTGTGGGGCCTGATCCTCCCCACATTGCAAATTGTAGGCTGCCTTGCGAGCCTCTTGAGGATTTCTGTGCACAGAAAAATGTTTCAAGATGGCCGCGCTGTATGTGGACCACCTTGAATGGTTTTGATCCTCCAGGCCCGCAAAGAAACTGGAGTATTCTGGTGAGAAGGTCCACTTTACATATTGAATAAAGCTTTGGCTGTCCTTCAAATGGAAAGTCTCCATCATTTGCTCATAGAGCTCCAAGTGTTCCCAAACAGAATACTTGGCGTCTTATGATAAGGCGTGATGACACTCCCTATTGCCTTTATTTGTTTCAATGGGTCCTTAAGCAAGGCCCTTTTTGCCTTATTGGCCTTTTTGGTTCTGGTAACCCTGGTCCATTCATCCTCCGACTCAGAAGCGCTGCCCGTCTGATCTTCCAGGTTTTCCCTGATTCTGTGAGCCTGGGAATGGCTGGCAGAATGTGGGGACCTGGTCTCCTGTGTCCTGTAATGCTCAGAGGAGTCTTCAGACCCCTCCTTGCTGCCAGGATTTGATGGGTACCCCCCCACTGACCTAACTGGGCAGAGGTTTTCCGGATGCCCTTAATGGGCCTACTCACCTGGGGTTCCCCACTAAATTGCACTGTGCTTGGATGCCCATACCAGGATGCCCACCCGTCCATTCCTGGGAGGTACTGGCCTATGAGCCCCATACTTCTAGCTGGATAGTAATCTGCCATCTCCGTGGCCCTGGGCTCATGTGCGCGAGGGGACATGGGGGTGGCAGATTCCAGGGACTGGGAGAGATGAAGGCCTCTGGTACCAGGGCTCCTGAGGTTATGCTCAGGCGTTTCCCTTTCCCAGAGCACCTCGTCTCTATCAGCCCCTGCTCCCTGTTGCAATGCAAGAGCCTGCGCTTTCAGTTCCTCAGTTAAGGCCTTACTAGACTCCATTAGTCTCTCCTGCATCGCTACCTGTTGCTGGAGCCTATGATTGTGCTGACAGAGAGCCCCATTTTCTCTCTGTGCCTCTTGATTGGTCCTGGAGTACTGGGCCAGTCTCTGCTGCAGGAGGGTTGCCTCCTGAGCTGTGTCCCTATTGGCCTGCTCCTTTCTTGCCAGAGCATCCTCAACCCTCCTGGTGTGCTCTAACAAGTTCTGGTGTTCTTTTTGGAGGTCACCCAGTCCCTGGCGGGCCAGGTGATTTTCTTCCATTTTCCTTTTTAAGTGGCAGACTTCCTGGCCTAAGGTATCCCTTTCCTGACTAAGAGCCTGCATCTGTACCGCCAGGTCGTCCCTTTGCCTTTGGAAGGCACCAGCTTTCTGGCGCTCCTGGTCAAACTCTGCCTGGGTATCCAGGTCTTTCAAAATCAGTTTATTGCTCTCTGCCTTCTCCCTATCTAGGTGGCTTTGCAGGGTGACTACCTGCTCGGCACATGCCCTATTGAAATCTAATTGTTGCTCCAGCTTTTTCTGGCTCTGCAGTAGGGAGTCCAAACCTTCTTGGTACTCCTTCTGCAAGGCCAGGAATCTGGTATCCTGGTCCGCCTTTTCCTGTTGCAGCACATCCATATCCTCCTTTATTTTAGTGATGTACTGTCTGCTGTCCTTTTCTGACTCCTGGCTCCTGAGCAGCCTCTGCTCAGAAGAGTCCAGATCAGATTGGGCCTTCTCTAACGCCATCTGTTGCCTATTTGCCAGATCTTGGCCTTCAGCACATTTGTCCTGCATGGCCCCCATATATAGGTACAAATATGCCGCTATCCTGGCAATCTTATTATGTTCATCTTTAGCTTTAGGGGCCATATATAGTTCACTCAGGGCCACATGTAGGGGACCCTGATCTCCCCATATATCTGACCCTGTTTCAGTGACCTGTTGCGCGATTGCCTGCAACCAGACCGTTTGGTCCTGATGAGTCCACTCACCTCTCACAAATAGCTTATGTAAGAAGTGCTCTATGGCTATTTTCATATCTACCAAGGTCGTCATTCTGGAATTTGAGTTCCTTCCTGATTTACAGAAGTTAGAATTTTATTTTGCAAAACAGACCGTTTCCTTAGAGCGTTCCTTTGAGGGATGCTTTCACAGTGTAAAACAGCGTGGTGATCTAACCGGATATGTGTATCTGGTCAGTTGGCACACTGTATTAATCTGCACAAGTGGTAATTCTAACCCAGAATATCCCGGCTCCGAGCCCCCACTTTTGTAAGCGATATTCAATCAACACTACAGCTAAGTCAATGCCTAGTCTGGGATGCTGAGGAAAACCCTTATTGATGTATTTTTATATCCAGTTCAGTACTCTGGATGACAACCTCGTATAACACCCCCCTCTTAGAATCCCCCTGACCCCACTGAGCCAAGAAGTAGGTTTGTTTTGCAAATTAAAAGGCTTATTTGGACAATTCAAACAATATATATATCACACTTCTATAAAAAAATTGATAATGGATATTACACTTGTGAATATGTGCAGTAATCAGCAAGAGGTAACTATGAATATGAACAGAAGAACAAGGTGGGAAAGAATGCTTTATATGGTTCAAGGAAACGCAAGGTGGAATAAAATGCAGTACAGAAATAACTTGTTATGATTTTAGCAAAAGGTAATATGATCACTTTTTCTTTTGACAATTCACTCCCCCCCTATGCAATACCAGAAATGGAAGGAGAGCACACAGTCTTCAAGAATCCCAACAAATCACACTTTATAATGCAATACACAGTTCCAGTTCTCCCCGCAAGCTTAGGGAAAACAGGGATGAGTTTTAAACACAGGCGAATTATTTTAATGTGGTTTGCAAGGAAGTGAAAAGGTGCTAAAATTGCTTTTAGTTCCCTCTAGAGGTTCAGGTATGTGAGAGATGCTTGTTGGTATTAGTTCAGGCTCACTTTAGCAATGCCCTATGAATGATTAGCAGATTGCAAACGAATTTTAGCAAAGAGAAGCAAAAAGCTGCTAATTTCTACAGATGAAGAAATCGGGCCAAATCGCAAATCGCGGTAAATTTAGCGAGTGCGTGCCTCGCGGTTACGGGAACAGTATAGGGAGTAGGAAGTCGGTTCTAGGTTCGTTCCTAGCCCAAACGGTTCCAGAGATACGGACGGTTAAATAAAGGTAGTTTTTCGGATTTAAAGTAAACTCAAAATGACAGGTGACAGCTTGCAGCTGCAGAATTGACGGGTGACAGTTGTGCAGCTTTAAAAATGACAGATGACACTATTTCTAGGAGGCAGTTCTACTTTGGTTAAAATAGTTTGGATTAGATTATTTTAACTAAGAGATTGGTTCTGCACAGTTCTGCTAGGTACTCACAATATCAATTTGAAATAGGCCTCGTCACGGATCTGGTCAGGTTTTGGACTGGACTCCGGTTCTGGTCTCGGCACTTCCCAGCGATCTGGATCTCTGGTTCTGCTCACAGCGGTCTGGTTTGTGGTTCTCTCGGGTTCCGTATACAGCACTGCTTTCTGGATACTGCGACAGGTTCTTGCAAAAATTCTTGGCAAAATTCAAACAGCTCGCCCGGCTGTTGAATAGTTTGGTTGGTTTTGAGGCCTGCTGAAGAGGATTCAGCTGGTGGATTCAGGCCTCTCTGCTACAAATTCTGGAGTTAATTTCTGCTACAGGTTCTGGAGATTGATGGATTTGAAGTCTGGATCTCTGGATGTGAAGTCGTCGGTCAGCATGCTCCGCAGCAAATGGAATTGAATGTCTATACCTGTCCCAGCAGTCTCTTTTTATGTGTTTTGAAAATGGGTGTGTGCCTGGGCCTAGCTAAGCCTGCCCCTCTCTACTTGTCATTGGCCCAATTCTCCCCTCTCCCATAATTGGGGGAAGGAAATGGATTGTCATCATGATGAGGTCTGTTTATGGGTCAGAGGATCCTCCCCTGGTCAGTTTGCCCACAAATCTATATTTGATTCAAATACATCTTTCCCAGATATACAATTTGTTGAAATTACATGTACACATTATATATTCCTTATGGTCCATGCTTGTCCGCCTCTGATCTTCCTTGGGGGCTTGCATTCAAAAATGACAACATTTTGTGCTTTTTAACTGGTTTTGCGATATCGGACATTTACCCAAAATTACACACATGTGCGCAAGGAGTATGGACATTAATTGATGAAGTGTCAGATTTTTAACATGCAGACATTTGGAGTGAGACCCTATTTTCCACTAGCAACCCCCCAGCATACACCACAGGGTCGTAACGCCTCTTAAAATGTGCACCGAAAAATCACAAGAATAATGGTGTTACTTCTATAATTCTGACAAGTCTGTACTATGAATTATCCATCTTTTTTTAAATTATGCCCTGGTCAAAAAGGGTTGTGGCTTCCCACATCACATGGTGGAATAACTGGTTTATTCACTTCCCCCAAGCCAGCTTGTTCACAGAGGCACAGCTGCCCCCCAGTTTCTCCCAAGAGGAAGCTATTTTACGACGCCCCCAATATAACATTTGCCTGAGTCAAGGAAGTTGCATTGTTCGGTCCCTACCAGTTCCCAGGTGCTCCACCCCTAATCTAATCATAGAGGTGCCAACTCCTTTTGGCAAGGGGCAGCAGGATGCAGCTAGGCCTGGGAAGAGTGGCTGAACAGGTTTCTCCTGTCGGGGGTAGTTGTCAGGCAGAATCCACTTTCATTAAGCCAGGTTTCAGCTAAATGTCACTTTTTGTTCCCAGTTTTCTACATTCAAATCAAACTGACAAGTTTTACCTATACATTAAATAATTACTTCCTTCAAGTCATTTCAGAATATAGTTTTACATTGTATCCACCTCTTAGCAAGTCTTACCTTGGTCTGGTTTTGTTTCATTTGTTCAGTTTTACACAAAAGTCTGGTGGTTTTAAAACGCCGGCTTTCTGATAGTGGTGAGTACTGGTAATGCAACCATTTTTGGGATTAAGAAAATGAATTCCCCACAGTTCTGAATTGCTTTTTGGCAATCAGCATTGCCATTCCCAATGGTTTCAGGCTACTGTGTGTGTAGCCCAATGGTGGTTTTAGGCAGTGCCCTCCTGTGCTCACAACATAGGCAAAAATGGGTGGCAGCCTATTCTTCATGTTTTCCCTGTGCACTCTCTGGGGAGTTCTGGCCATCATGATGTTTTCCATGCCAGTACTGCACAGTTTTATGGTAGGGCTTGGATGCATGGGTAAAAACATCCCACATTACACGGTCGAACGCTTGTACCAAGTCGATCGAGGCTATGAAAATTGTTGGATGTCCCTCAAAAACTCTAGCCTTCAAGATGCTGATCATCATGATATTGACCCAAGTGCCTAAGTTCTTTTCAAACCCTGATTGTAATGGGTCTGCTGTCTTTGCCTCTTTCTGCCATTCCTGGAATTTATCCAACACCAAGGATCTGAAAAGGTTTCCCAGCACGTCCAATAGTGCAATACATCTATAGTTTCTTGGGTCGTCCCTCGGACCTTTCTTATAAATTGGGACGATGTTTGCTATTTTCCATGTTGCAGGAATAGATCTTGTTATCCTGCATCTTCTGAAAATTTCCGTTATTAACGGTCCCCAAGTTTCCGCCTCCTGTTTGAGATGAACATTTGAGATTCCATCAGGACCTGGGGCGCGGGAGTTGTTCAACTTGTTGATCTTCTCTAATATTGCCTGCTCAGTGCATACAATCCATTTGCTTGTGCCTTCTTTATCTAATATGTTTTCCGTTGACGTTGGTTCTTTAAATAGGTTAGTGAAATGTTCTAACCATTTGTCTTCGGAAACGTTATTGATAGTGGTCTTTGCTGTATCTGATAGTTTGTTCTTTATTATCGTCCAAAAATCGTTCGAGTTCCTTTTGCAGACCGCTCTCAACATGGTCTCTGCATCTTCTTGGTACAGTTCCCGTTGAATTGTTTGAAGCCATGATTTGTAACTTTTTTTCTGTTTAATTGCCAGGTCTATATTTTTTTGTGTAGGGTTTTTCTGAGGCTGCCTTGTCGCTTTTCGTAAATTGGATTTCTTTATTCGGAGTTCTTCATTGTATTTATGAAGATGGGTTTTTTCTACTTTCCTTGTATGTCTAGGACATAAATACGGAATGAGAAGCAGGCGATAATCCAAGTTTTCTAAGGTGTTATTCGTGCTTTTGTATCTGTTTTCCTGCTTATAAGTTGCCGTGATGGAAACTATGGCCTCGGTTGTCATTTTCAGCCGGTTTCCTTGTGCGTTTGTTTCCAACTTATTTAACATTGTCACCGGCGGACATTTAGTTGCGTGCCATGTTGTCATTTATAAACATGCAGAAAAACCATTGAGTTTTAAAAAAATGCAAAGCTTTTTTTGTGTCAAATGAGCAGACTATAAAATGTGCTTGTCCGAGTCCTGCGCCATCTGGTCTGCTCCCTTCTGTCTACCACCCGTTCCACTCAAGTGGCCTACGTATGACGAAAGATCAAGTAACGGGCTAAACGATGCCACCAGCCGTTTATGATCACTGTTGAAGGTGATTACCTAGATTTTACAACACCCCATTGGAACAAAACAATTTCTATACCTTCACCATAAGGATGACCACTGGCGTAACAGGGGCCCCCGCAGCCCCCGCAGTGCGGGGGGGCCCACCAGCACATGTCCTAGGAGGGGGCCCCACTGGAGAAAAAAGATTATTTTTTTTTTCAAATTTTATTTTTTCCAAATTTTTTTTTTCTTTTTGAATTCAGTCTTCATTCATAAAGAAATTCGTTCTGTAACAGAAATAATTTCTTTATGAAGGCAGAGTGACTACAAAAAGAAAATTTATTTTGAAGTCTGAGGGCTCCACCCTCCCCATGGCATGGAAGACGCTAGGCTCGAGGCCCCCATGTCATGGGGTGGGGGGAGCCCTATGACTTCAAAAAGAAATTGTTTATTTTTGAAGTCACTCTGCCTTCACAAAGAAATTATTTCCGTTATGGTTTGGTCCTTAACGGAAATTATTTCTTTATGAAGTCAAAGGGCCTCATTACGGGTTTGGCGGTAACCGTGCCAGTGCTACCGGCAGGTTGCCGCTGGACCCGTAATGATTTACTGGTGCCCAACTTCCCAGTAACACCAGGGGATTACAACCCCGGCGGTCCGGGAAGTCCGGTGCCGGCAAATGGTAAGTCCCAATTCCCATCGAGTCCTATTGGACTCGATGGGAATGGGGACCACGGAAGCACCGGCACCATTAACAACGGTGCCGGTGCTTCCATGAAAACTCTGCGGGTGGGTGCCATTCTGCCCGGCAAGTCTGACCTGCCGGGTGGGACGGCAACCGCCTGAGAGATGTAATATGCCTGTCCGGAAACAACTGTGCCGGTAAGTTTACCGGCAACGTTGTATCCAGACGGGCATATTTCTAATGAGGCCCAATTTCATTTTGAAGTATTAGGGCTCCCCTTAACCCCATGATGTGTGCGTGTGTGAGTGTATGGTGAACGGGTGCAACTTAAAAGTATAGGTGTCTGCCTGTGTGAGTGTATGGTGAAAGCGTGCACACTTAAATGTATGGGTGGGTGCCTGGGTGTGTGTGTCTGTATGGTGAAAGGGTGCACACTTAAATGTACGGATGGCTGCCTGGGTGTGAATGTATGGTGAAAGGGTGCACACTTAAATGTATGGATGGCTGCCTGGGTGTGCTGGTATGGTGAAATAATGCACACTTAAATGTATGGATGGCTGGGTGTGCGTGTGTGTATATGGTGATTGGTGTGTGTGTTTGCGTTCAGGGGAGCAACAAAACCTACATTTCGGGGTGGCTAACCCTTCAAATGTTGGGAGAGGCGCTAAATTCATAGGCGGTGGGGGAGGGGCATACTTATTTGTTTGGGGGCATCTCATTTCTTTACTCATTTTAATGAGACTATTCTAGTGTATCTTCAATGTTACAAGCAGTTAACTCTCTCCTTTAAGGTTGAAAGCACCCACTTATGGACTGCTGTGAGAATGAGTGGTCTCCTGTTCCCTCTCTACCCTTCCAATCACTCCCCTGGCATGCAAGTATTAAACCCACATCACAATTTCAATTGCATAAAACATTTGGCATTTGAAAGCAGGTACTAACTGTGAAATGCTTTATGTTAGTATTAGCTGGGCTCTTGTTAACAGGGAAACCCAGGTGTTCTTTAACATCTGTGCACTGTTCTGTCTGGCAACTGCTTTAAAGGTCAGCCAGGTCGAATCAACAAACATAGCCCAAAGTTTCAGGGGGAGTTCTGAATCCCAGTCAACTCAATGGTGTTGCACCAATACTTGTGTTTAATGCCTTGATTCTTCATTACTCCTAACCCTATTCTTCCTCGTCCCAGTGGTGTGTATGAGAAAGTACTTGTGTATAAGGCACTCTGCCTCATACACAAGTACTAGGATGAGGTAGAGGTACATGGAGGTAATACCTGACTTAGCTACCTGTACTCTTTATTACTCTTAGTCCCACTATTCCTCATCCCAGTACTTACCTATGAGGCAAAGAGCCTCATACGTAAGCTCTGGGACAAGGAAGAGTGACATGGAGGTAATTCTGGGCCAAGGAGCTGATTTTGGAGGTTGGGGTAGGGGTGGTAGCGAGACCGGATGTGTGGGGGGGCAGGATTGTGCAACAAATCATAATGCTGTCCATGTCCAGGTTAAGCAGGCATGATATGTGGTATTAGTGGCTAGAGAGGCATGTTGGTGCAACCAGTCTAGTTATTCCTCAGTTTGTTATGACTTTTTTTTTAACTGGGCATTTCTGATAAAGCAGTCCTGCTAAGTGAATTACCTGGCTAGACTGCCATTTGGGTGCTGCCAGTCTAGCGGTTTCTTATTGCGGAATTGTATATTTTTCTGGGCATCTGTGATTAAATGATATGATATAAGTCATTTATAACACGACAGTACACAAGTGTTTCTAGGCGACAAGAAAATGGAGGGAAGATAGAGGGAGGACAAGACAAACGATCTTACTAAGCCTTGTGTCATTCAGATCATGCATGTGCGAGAAGGAGAAGTGCAAGGGGAAAGGGAGGAGCGAAGTGCAAGGGAGGGAAAAACAGGGCAGCAATGCTCGGAGTAAGTGCAGCCAGGGCAGCGTGGCTCTGGGTATTGCAAGGCCAACAAGAGACTGTAGAGTTACAGTTACAACCCCTAAGTGCTTGGTAGGCCCAGAGGCAGTGCAAGGGTGACTGATCAAGAAAGAGTCTGGACTCAGTGAGACTCTGAGGGTAGCCAAGCAACCAGTCGGTACAGAGGACAGGTAGGTCAGGTAGGCCAGCAGGGGAGGGAGAGAGAGAAAGCAGAGGAGAAAGTTTTGAGCTGCTTCCAGAACTTCATGTGGTCCAGCTCAAGTTTGAGAGGGGCAGGGAGGCTATTCCAGAGGGAGGCACCTGCAGAGGAGAGAGATCTACCCCCACTCTCTGCCTGGAGAAATGTCTAACCCTTAGAGAGTTGTAGGTAGCTGAGCGAAAGGCTTGAGAAGGAAGATATTTTGGAAGAGAGCGTTGGATGTAGTGCGGACCCCAGGCCCAGAAAGCCTTGTGGACAATGCAAAGGGTGTTGAACTTGATCCTTGCAGCAACTGGGAGCCAGTGGAGAGATTTCAGGGCTGGAGAGATACAGTCACTGGGCTTGAGGCCAAGGATAAGTCTTGCAGTCCTGTTCTGGATTAGTTGCAGAGGATGGAGAGTAGAGGAAGGCAGATTGAGAAAGAGGCTGTTGCACTAGGCCAGCCTAGAGAGAACCAGGGCTCTGGAGACCGTGAGCTTCTGGTGGAAAGTGAGAAAGGGAAGAGTTCCTTTGAGGAGCAGTAGCTGGTAGTGGGACTTCTCGGCGACTTCTGAGATGTGAGGAGAGAAAGAGAAAGAGAGAGTGGATTCAAAGATGACACCAAGGTTGTTTGCCTCACCGGAAGGGCCCAAGGTGGGCAGCCAGAGAGAGAGGGAAATCAGGGGCAGGAGTCCAAATGAGAAGGATCGCCATCTTACTGACATTAAGGCAGAGATCGTTGGAGGCACACCAATCCTGAATCGTGGATAGACAGTCAGGAACGAGCAAGAGAGTAGAGGAGCCTGAGGGGAGCCTGAAGGAAAGCAGAGTGTCAGCCGCATAGCACTGACAGTTAGAGGAGAAGGTAGAGTTCAGGTGGGCCAAAGGGGCCAAGTAGAGGTTGAAAAACCATGGTGAGAGGATGGAGCGGAGAAAAAGGGACCAAGTTGGTCCTGGGAGGGGCTGTCCAAGAGGAAGGAGGTCAGCCACTCAAGGGCCTGATCCGTGATGTCCAGGTTCTCATGGAGTCGATTGATCAGGATTGATCAGCAGGATGGCCTTGTTGACCGTGTTGAAAGCAGACGAAAGATCAAGGAGGATAAGGACAGAAGGAATGCTGGAATCAAGGTTAGAGAGCAGATCTTTACAGGTGTTCAGGAGAGCAGTTTCCGTGCCTCTGGCAGCTCTGAAGCCAGACTGAAGGTCATGGAGACAACCACCAGATTCTGTGTGGAGAGTAAGCTGGGAGATGGCCAGCTTTTCCAACAGTTTGGCCAGGAAAGGGGTGATGGAGATTGGGCGCTAGTTTGCCGGGCAGGGAGGATCAGCAGATGGCTTCTTGAGGAGTGGGTGCATAAGGGAGTGGTTAAGGGGAGAGGGGAACGTTCCAGTGGCAAAAGAGTGATTACAGAAATCAGCCATGGCTAGAACGAGGATGTCAATATGGTCCTTGATGGTTTTGGAGGAGCAGGGGAGCACCTGTTTGGATGACACTTTCATAGATCGGACTTGTCTAGAAACCTCTCTCAGGTGTTGTCAGAGAGAAAGAGGAGAAAGGAGGAAGAGAGGTAGAGATGGCCAAAGGGGGGCTGAGAGAGGAAGAGGGAGAGGAAGAGGAGACGAAGGACAGGAGTTTTAGCAGAGAAGTGAGATGACAGAGGGCCTGGGAGGGAACAGGAGAGGTAAAGACCACAACAGGATTGATCAGTTCCTTGCAGATTTTAAAGAGTTTAGCCGTGTTGTTAGAGGCCACAGGCTTGAATGTGTGTTCTCTTCTTGATGAGTGTTAATGCTTCCACTGCCATTTTGGCGCAACCAGTCTAGGTATGTCTAAATGTGGCCTGGCATGCTTTACTGTAATGATAGTACGTGTCTACACTGGTCTACATTGTGTAGCCAGTTGGACATGTTTTCATTGTGGCGTGGCATTTTTAATAGCAAAGTATTAATGTTCCTGTGCACTGTTGGTGACTTGCATCTATTGGATTGGTGTTACCCTACAAAACAATTGCAAACACTCTGGCTTTTTAGGCAATTTTTCTCAGAAAGTGTGCTGTATACTGCATTAAAACACATATGTATATCTTTCTCCTAGTGCAGTGTGTGGCATATCCCTTCAGCAGCACGTTTGTGTGTATTTCGCAAGCGTGATAATCTATGCCGGCCCAGAGTTTGGCGCAACCAGTGATTTGTTGCTGAGTTGGGGGGGGGGACCTCAGCATGGCTCGCAGGGGGGCCCCCACATTTTGTGTTACGCCACTGAGGATGACATGTTTGTTTTTATAGCAACCCCTATCTGGTGCAGATACATTGTTGATAAAAGCACCTGTTGTGCTGCAAGACCATGTACATATGCAGGAAGGTTTATACACTTCAGACATAGGAAAAGCTCAGCCAGCCTTACAGGAGTGTGCTATTCTAATCATGCATAGGAACACACATCTCTGCAATAAGTGCCTAACACACTGAGCTAATTTCTGAACCATTGTGGCACTCAATTTACCAATATGCATTTCAAAATGTGCTATTGCGCATGATCAACATAATTCCCAATATACCACAGAGAACACTGAAAGAATTACATGATGAATTGATTGAGGCAGAATGTACTTGCCAAAATAGACAGCCAATAGGTTTAGAGCCTCAGCACCATGCCATCAAATATCCTGATGTGTGCTATTTAGGTTTGGTGAACAAAGGAATCTTACTTCCGTAGATCAGGCAGCCTTGTGGAGCCCCCTAAAAGGTGGGGGCCATGGACAAGTGCCCCTTTTTCCCGCTTATAAAAAACGTCTCTGCCTATTGGCAATACAGCCTAATCAATAATTATGCAATTCACACAATTTCAAAATAGGATTCATTCAAGTAAATGTTACTTCATATCCAATATACATAAGAAAGCATAATTTAATTTCATTAAATGTGCAGGAAGATGCCAGTTGGCCGATGCATTGCGGACCAAGTGGTCCTTCATCAGGGCACAGAACACTCCCAGAAATGTGACCTCTCCTTTACACGTGGCCTATCTTGTGGAGGATAAGCCAAGTGCCACAATGTAATGAAGGTGGTGATGAAGAGAAGCGCCACCTTCAGTGGTTATGACATTGTTTATTTTGAAACTCCAACACATGTTCGAGAGTGGGTGTTCGAATACCCCAACTTGCACCTCATGTCTAACTCTTTAGCTTGAGAAGACCAATTCAAACACACACCTGCACTTACATGCCAGGACACAATTTAGTTGGTTTTCATTTTAACACTGTAAAATGTGCTCCTCGAAAAGGAAATGTAAGATTTGATACATTTCACTCTATTTGTTACATAACATATAAAAATGTCTACGTTCACTGTTACAGCCTGATTCATGGAATTATTTGCGTAAAAAACGCATATTTGCGCACCTTTCTGCCCGAAAATCCCCATACTTCAAACAGGGATTTTCGGCCAGAAAGGCGCACACATCTGCGTTTTTCACGCAAATAATTCCATGAATCAAGCACTATGGCCCTGATACATGAATTATTTGCAGCGAAAAAAATGGGATTTGTGCGCCATTCTGCCCGCAAATCCCGTTAAATAGGGATTTGCAGGCAGAATGGTGCACAAATCCCATTTCTTTTAGCGCAAATAATCCATGAATCAGGGCCAAAATGTTGCAGACATTGGGCAGCAATCCAATCTGTGGATTTCCTAGAAGCATACAGTGTGTACATGTGCACTTGTCAAGTGACCCATCCACTCATTACCTGTACCTCAGTTAATAGACACAGCTACTGACAAATCACATCAAAGCATAGTTACTTTTAGTTTTTCTTTCCGAACACCAATTACATTTCGGTAAACTAATATTTTGCCAGTGCTAATAATATACTGCTTGCATCAAAACATGATCACAGAACCATCACAGAACCCTTTCCTGCATCCCTGTATCTTCATGCAGTCAAATCCTTGTAACAAGGGCTGCCTTCGAGAAATTCGAAGGGCAATTCCATATGGAATAAGGGCATATATAGATGTATATAAACTATAATAACTGCATAATCTCCAGTTCTGACAAGGAAGCAACTAGATTATGTTTACATCTCAATCCTCCAGTTATGACATCAAAAAGCAAAGGATATCATTCTACCGTGGTTGTGGTGTTAATGAACACAATAGAGATGAAGCAAAGCTCATCCTCATCCAACAATCCATGGCTCTGTGGACAATGTCCCAACTGCAATCATTGAACTTTCCACATTCAAAGCACCAGCGAACTCATAACCACTTGTTGAATGCTTCGAAATGAGAACACCCATTATCATTCTGGCATTATAGAATAATGCACCCCCAACACTTAGATTTAAAGAATATTGTTGTAAGGGCCTGATTTACAAAGTGTGTTTTAATGGGATCGGTCCATTTTAAAACCATAGAGGCGTGCAATCTGGAAAGCTACTATAATAGAATTAATGAGGATTTTAAAGAGACAGATTTTTAATGACGTTAGTTCATGTGATGCTAAGGACAATGGTCCTGATGAAGATCTATCTAGTAGCAAACCTAGACTGACATTATATAATGGAATACAGGGAACTTTCTCTATCGAATCGTTTAATATGGTTGAACATTCGTGTGTGTCATATTTATACATGCTATCATTGTGAAAGGTTTACTTTTTAACCAGGACACAGTACAATAAAAAAAAACGCTTTTGTAAATCAGGCCCTTAGTGGCATAGAAGTTTGGTGACTGTATAATGCACTTAGCCTATGCACTGGCACTTTTTATAGCACCCAATGACCTTAGTGCATTTTTATATTTGTATATTGCACAAGAGTTTTACATTACTTTGTATATGACATACCCAGCGTGCACCACGTGAGCATAGCTGTCCAATCAGCTCTACTTTAAATCTGAAACCCACAGACTTCCCATGAGGGCGACCAACACAGAACATCATATTTGATTTCACATAGTCCATTTTCGTGGCGAGCAAGTAGCGACTGTGTAAACTAGAAAACACATTAAGATTACTAATTTCGTTGCATGCCCTTACAATTCCATCTTTAATTGCTTCCTGCCTTGTATGACTGCATAGCGAATGCGACACATTTAGATCATTCGTGGGCGCATTTGTCAGTCAAGTATACAAAGTGTGTGTTTGCCAGTCGCCACTTCATTACACGCGATGAAAATGCAAAGCGCAGGCTTTCTGCATCAATGGGGAAGGGGCTGCCACGCTCAAGCAACTAGGCAGGCAGAAATCAGAGCACGTGGTTTCATTGGAGCATTCCGCCTCCGCCGCACGAGCGGAACACAAAGGCAGAGCAGTAATTGACGACGTACCTGACACTTCTTGAGCTTTCCCCTTCAGACCTGCAGAATTAACAGAGAACAACACACAATTAGCGCCTGCATTCAGGGTGGCATGTCTGATTCACTGTTATTAACAGCCCGCCCTAAAGTGTTCAAACACATTGCTTTCTTTAATAAAAAAAAAAGACATCCATGCCTCATGGTTTTGCATACATTATATTTTGTCGACCAAAGGATTTGATAGAAATTGGAAATCAATGACGGTGCACAAAGAAGGAAAACAGCCTAAACAAACATTTCCTCAAACTATGTATTCTGTCAGATATGTGAACTTTAAAAAAGGTCTTTTGAAAATAGATATCAAAGGTGTATGTTCCAGTTTTGCAAACTAAAAATGTCACAGACTGATGGCTTTACCTTGGAAGTGTCGGCTTGCATTTTATTTTATAGCATGTCTTTTTTTTTTTATTCCGTGATGCTAAAGGTCACGGGAAAATCTATTTCATGCTCTCATCTTAGATCTTAAAGTGCGAGGTTTTAAAAAGGTTGTCTTGCCGGCACAACGCGCGTTTGAATCACGTGCATACATATATAAACGCGCATTCTATAAAACGCAATATCATCCGGCGTGTTTTCCTAGTTGTTTTCCAGAGTGCAACATGCAGGTGGCGGGGGTGAGGGGCAGGAAGGAGGGGGCCTTGGGCCTGACACAAATTCAGTGTTGCCGCAGTGACACATTATGAGCACGCTGTTATCTCTTCGAGGGGTTCCTGTTTAGCTAACAGTGTGCAGACAAAGGATTTTACCTGAAACAATGATAGGTTCATATTATGTTGAATAGCGTTATGCTAAAAGCAATACCCAGTGGTGTCGAAGTGCACTCCTGGCTGCTCCCAATGCGACCCTACTCTTGTAAATGAATGGTCCACTCTCCGGGCATTTATAGCAATGCCCACACAGTAGTGTCCTACTCATTGCTTTTATAACTGGTCTTTCTAACCTGAGCACTGCCACTGCAACACCCCTATTAATACTATAGTTTAAAACCCCCCAAGGCTCAGAACAAGTACCTTCTCTTTTCTCCATTGGTGTTATTTCATGTAGTAATCAGGCCCATTCTTGGTAGAACCAGCTGAAGAGGATTTGGTGCCTATTTTAAACTTCTGTTAAGTCCCATTTGTTGACTGTAGAACTAAGATTAAGCCGCTTCATGTGCTCTACAGGGAGGGTAGAAAGTAGGATGGTTGAGCCTTCAAGTGCTTGACGCGAATGCCAGTTCAAACCTTTGAAGAGAAGGTTTCAATACATTCAAGCTTACAAACAAACGGCTCGTGATTCTAATTGAGTCAAGAAAGTAAATGTTGGGGTTGGCACAAATCGGTTTCACCCAATTGAAGCCATAGACCACAATAGCACGAATTGTGTTGCAAAACATTTCAAATCCATACAGATTTTAAGAAAGGGTGGGGAAGATTCTCTCAAAACAGCTATTCTCAATGGTGGCTGAGTGTGTGCATCGCAGAAGTGTACATTCATTGTCCCTTTTTCACCCTCTGCGCATTTCAAAGTTCTTCCTGAATCCAAAAACAGATGCTTATCTGCCACTCCTCCTACTTTACCACCTTCATGTTACACCCGTGTGTAGATTGACCCTGCACCCCCTGGATAGCAATGCTAGATGCATTGTGACTCGTCGGTGTATCGCTTTCAGCTGGACTTTGGAGCAGCTAATGTATATGTTTGCGCTTATTCTGGGGGGCAGGAAATGTGCCGCATTTAGATGGAGTTGGGGGTAAGAAATATGCAGCATTGAGCTGGAGGGCAGGAAATGTGCCGCATTTAGATGGGGTAGGAAATATGCAGCACTGAGCTGGATTTGGAGGGCAGGAAATGTGCCGCATTTAGATGGGGTAGGAAATATGCAGCACTGAGCTGGATTTGGAGGGCAGGAAATGTGCCGCATTTAGATGGGGTAGGAAATATGCAGCACTGAGCTGGATTTGGAGGGCAGGAAATGTGCCGCATTTAGATGGGGTAGGAAATATGCAGCACTGAGCTGGATTTGGAGGGCAGGAAATGTGCCGCATTTAGATGGAGTTGGGGGTAAGAAATATGCAGCACTGAGCTGGATTTGGAGGGCAGGAAATGTGCCGCATTTAGATGGGGTAGGAAATATGCAGCACTGAGCTGGATTTGGAGGGCAGGAAATGTGCCGCATTTAGATGGAGTTGGGGGTAAGAAATATGCAGCACTGAGCTGGATTTGGAGGGCAGGAAATGTGCCGCATTTAGATGGGGTAGGAAATATGCAGCACTGAGCTGGATTTGGAGGGCAGGAAATGTGCCGCATTTAGATGGGGTAGGAAATATGCAGCACTGAGCTGGATTTGGAGGGCAGGAAATGTGCCGCATTTAGATGGGGTAGGAAATATGCAGCACTGAGCTGGATTTGGAGGGCAGGAAATGTGCCGCATTTAGATGGGGTAGGAAATATGCAGCACTGAGCTGGATTTCGAGGGCAGGAAATGTGCTGCATTTAGATGGAGTTGGGGGTAAGAAATATGCAGCACTGAGCTGGATTTGGAGGGCAGGAAATGTGCCGCATTTAGATGGGGTAGGAAATATGCAGCACTGAGCTGGATTTGGAGGGCAGGAAATGTGCCGCATTTAGATGGAGTTGGGGGTAAGAAATATGCAGCACTGAGCTGGATTTGGAGGGCAGGAAATGTGCCGCATTTAGATGGGGTAGGAAATATGCAGCACTGAGCTGGATTTGGAGGGCAGGAAATGTGCCGCATTTAGATGGGGTAGGAAATATGCAGCATTGAGCTGGATTTGGGGGGCAGGAAATGTGCCGCATTTAGATGGGGTAGGAAATATGCAGCACTGAGCTGGATTTGGAGGGCAGGAAATGTGCCGCATTTAGATGGGGTAGGAAATATGCAGCACTGAGCTGGATTTGGAGGGCAGGAAATGTGCAGCATTTAGATGTGGTAGGAAATATGCAGCACTGAGCTGGATTTGGAGGGCAGGAAATGTGCCGCATTTAGATGGGGTAGGAAATATGCAGCACTGAGCTGGATTTGGAGGGCAGGAAATGTGCCGCATTTAGATGGAGTTGGGGATAAGAAATATGCAGCACTGAGCTGGATTTGAAGGGCAGGAAATGTGCCGCATTTAGATGGGGTAGGAAATATGCAGCACTGAGCTGGATTTGGAGGGCAGGAAATGTGCCGCATTTAGATGGAGTTGGGGGTAAGAAATATGCAGCACTGAGCTGGATTTGGAGGGCAGGAAATGTGCCGCATTTAGATGGGGTAGGAAATATGCAGCACTGAGCTGGATTTGGAGGGCAGGAAATGTGCCGCATTTAGATGGGGTAGGAAATATGCAGCATAGAGCTGGATTTGGGGGGCAGGAAATGTGCCGCATTTAGATGGGGTAGGAAATATGCAGCATTGAGCTGGATTTGGGGGGCAGTAAATGTGCCGCATTAAGATGGGGTAGGAAATATGCAGCATTGAGCTGGATTTGGGGGGCAGTAAATGTGCCGCATTAAGATGGGGTAGGAAATATGCAGCATTGAGCTGGATTTGGGGGGTAGGAAATGTGCCGCATTAAGATGGATTTTGGGGTAGGAATAATGTCACATTTTGATGGATTTCGGGGTAGGAAATGCACCGCATTTAGATGGATTTGGGGCAATAGGAAATGTGCCGCATTTAGATGGATTTTGGGGTAGGAAATATGCAGCATTTAGATGGATTTGGGGGTAGGCCATGTGTTGCACTTAGATGTATTGCAGGGGCAGGAAAGATGTTACACTCAGATGGACTTCTGGGGCAGGACATGTGTTACACCCAGATGGATTGCAGGGGCAGGAAATGGGTTACACTTAGATGGATTGTCAGAGCAATGCGTCATACTTAGATTTTTTGTGAGGGATTGGAACTGTTACACTTAGATAGTTTGCTGGGGAAGAAATGTGTTATACTTGTCTCAGAGAGACAAGTAATGTGTTACACTTAGATAGATTTCTATAGGAAACGCGTTACTCTTGAAGAACTGTGTTGCATTACAAGAAACAATTTATTTTAGTAGTCTCTTTCTCCTGAAGAACTTAGGCTGACACCTGTTTTGCTCTTAGAAGAACAGTAATGGATGTTCTGGAGGGTGGCCAATGTGTGGATTAAATTGACATGGGGAGGGTCATTTGTGCTGCACTTACAATGTTATCCCACCTTTCACCCAAGATCTACACTGGTAATCCTTCCTTTACACTTAAATATCCTAACTCAGACTTCTTAGTATCCTGATATCGAAGTTAGTAGATGTCTGTCAGCAGCGTACATAGAACCAGGAAGATATTAGTAAAACTATAAAGGTAGCCGGTCCATACCATCCTAAATCCTATGGCAACTGCCTGGTATATTTACTAGGCCAGCCAGTCTATTCTGCCTAGAAGGCTTTTGGGTAGTCCCCTCCCCTGCCTCCAAAGTGCCTAGAAGAATCTACGAGGGTAGCTGGTCTTTTTCCACAGACTTCTGACCACACAGAGACATATAATATAAGCTCAATCGGGGCTCTTGGTACGTATAAATGCACCATTTCAATGGACATTCTGCCGCAGGCACGGCTATCCATCCACTCATAGTAGAATGCAGCTACGACCTATGACATAATTTGAGCTAGCTGGACACTTAAAGGTTTTAAGCCTATTCACACCAGACTATGCCTCAACACCCCTGGCATCAGTATGCAGAAAAATCCTATGACGTATTTGGGCATGCTGGACACATACCGAGTCTCTGGAACTCACGCCATATCCTGACCCCTCTCAGCACCCATCCACATGCCTAACCTCATGGGTTGCTCTCTACCTGAGACAGGCGAGTCTGCTAAGCCTTAATTTGGCCAAATAGACACACACATTCCAATCCTACTCTGTGACCTCCAACACTCTGGGCTTCGGTCCCCAAGGGCGTTCCCACCACCAGCGCATTGAGACTAGAATAATGGTAAAAGGCGCTATATAAATAACAACCGCAATGCAATAGAAACAAGGGGTAGTACAATGCATGACATGGCAATGCAAACTCTGTCATGTACTTTTATTTAAATGGAGTAGCTGTCTCACTTGCATTTCTAGCCCTTGAATAGGGGTAGAAATACTTTTTTTCTCTTTAATATTTAAGGGCCTGCCACTGTGAAATGCTCACCCAGCATTTAAGTATGTGTTGGGAGCCTGTCATTCATTAGTGGCAGACGTGTGTTTCCAACACTAATGTATGCAATGGATTTTTACAGTGCATCATTTAGGCTGGAGCACAGCCCCCTTAGAAATGTGCAGGTCACCTTTGTGGATAAGGTGGTAAGTCATGCCTAAAACGATTAAAAATAAAAAAGTGCATCCTCTGTGTTTTTTTTTATTTGCTTTCATTTGTATGTCCCTATTGTGCCATTTCCTTAGCCACTATTAATATTGAAGGCTAGGATACGTATCCAGTATCTTAAATTTCAGTATTACCAAAGGGATGCATTCTAGCCAAGTTGATATAAGCGGCTCAAATTCTGCTTTGAAAGTTTTATGGCATTTCAAGCCTCAGCTGCTAATGGTTTGAATCTTTTGAGACCCAATGAACCCCCGCTATTTAGAAAGGCTTGAATCTTATTTAATTTACCTAGCCCTAGTATAATTTAGCAAATCAACTACAGGAGTTTCAGGGTAAAGGTGGGCAAGAGGGTCAGCAAGACATTGTCGTCGGAGTGTACAAAAGGGTAGGAAATGCAGATCCAAAAGTAATGCACCAAGATTTGCACTCTGAGAGGTGCCTTTATTGAGGGTTGCTGATGTGCTCTGTTGAACCTTTCTCGGGTGGCCCGGTCGAATGGCCTGGCAAATGTAAAATTTAAAGAAGCCCCATCTTAGAGCGCTGCCAAAGGTGTGGATAGCCAGCATTTGGGTTGGCATCTTTTAATAGTAGCACAGTACTGTGAGGATCTGTCTGTCCATTTGGATTAGTCCTTGGCCAGGTGTTCTTGAAAAAACCATGTTTTGAGAGATTTACAAAACTGGAAAGTTGTGGGGACACAACGAGCAGATACCAGGATCGAGTTCCAGAGGGTAGGTCAGTGACAAGAGAAGGATTGTTTGCAGGTCCTCGCTTTGAAGACATGTTGTGATTTGAGCTATTAGTCAATTTGCTGTGTGAGAAGAGCATGCCACCAGATCTGCAGAGCTTAGACGCTAGATACACTGTTGTGCTACCCTTCACTACTTTGTAGATAATACATGCAGTCTTGAATAGTGTCCTGACCTTGAGAGGAGGCCGATGTAGTTCAAGTAAGATCGGGTAGATTTGGTCAAATTTCCACGCACCCATAATAAAATGTTCTGTGGCATGATGGACTGCTGTTAGGGGAGCTAAGGGAGTGTCTGGTAGCGAAGTCAAGCGGGAACTTTCCACATTGATGTATGAGACCAAATGCACCTGCACTATAGTCCAAAAGCCTTGTGGGAGAATGAAGGGTTTGATTTTGCAAAGGGTGGAGATTTCGAGCCAGGCCATTTGGGTCTTCTTGGCTATGCATTCTGGAAGGACAGGCTGTTGTCCTTGGTGGAGCCCAGGTTTTTAGCTTAATCTGAGAACTGTGGATAAATTCCTTCTAGCAGGGTCGGACTGGAACAAGAAATAGGCCCGGACACCCAAAAAAAAGTGGCCCTCCCTCGCCTCAAAAAAGTGGCCCAGCCTTCAAGGTCACCTCAAAAAGTGGCCCACCCCTTGCATCAAGAAAAGTGGCCCTCAAACCATCATCAATGCAAGCAGACGTCCAAGGCCAAATGATAATATGTTATTGTATAGCACCTACTCTTAAGCTCTTTTTTATAGAACAAATATGCATACAATATCACCCAACCTGTGTTGGTACTCATTTATCAATCTCAGAGGATGAAAGTCTGAGATGGCCTTGCAGGGATTCGAACCTGCAACCTGCAGATCACACACACATCGCAGTAGCAAGCGCTCAACCCACTGAGCTATCAAATCAGCAATAGTAAACTGAGCAATTGTTATGTAGTGGATACCATTAAACTGGTAACTGAGATTTAACAGCAGACTAGTTAAGTTCATCTGCAAGTCTGTGCAAATTTGGCCGCATTTCAAGACTGCGTGCATCTACTTTTCGGGCTTCAGATTAGAGGTTGGCAAAATAGGGAAAGCAGCACACTCACAGGATATTCCATACTCTGAGCACTCGTTACCTCATACATGCAAACAAACATCCTGAACAGCATGCTATGCAGATAGGAAAGATAGACACATTACAACAAGGCATTCATTGCGGCACAATGAAGACTAGTCAATGGCCACTTGATGTGCATGGTCAAATATTTCTACACTGAGCATAAGCTTTTAGGCACAAGGATTTCCACATTTCCAAGAGGCAGGCAGCATTTGAAGAAGGTGCATCCGTTGCACCTTTTTTTTTTATTCAAAGAATGGAGCTTTGGTTATCAGGGTGTGGAGCTAAGAGATACAAAGTGAGACAGGTGGGGGGACATTAATGATAATGATGTGTTATTTATATAGCGCCTTAATCCAAAGCGCTTTACATACTTACATACAATATCACCCAACCAAAACTGGTACTCATTTATCGACCTCGGAAGGATGAAAGGCTGTGTTGGCCTTGCCGGATTCAAACCTGCGACCTGCAGATCACGCTCAGATTGCAGCAGTGAGCGCTCAACCCGCTGAGCTATTTTACCGCCCATAACAGCATTTACGGCCGGTGACTCTTACCTCCTCAGCTCAGCCAGGGGTGTCTCTCCATCTCCGCTGACGCTGTGGGGTGGTGACTGTGTGGGCAGGGAGGATCGGGGGGGTCGCCCGTGCCCGAGTGCCTGTGTGCCCTCCTGGGCTGGCCTCTGCTGCACTGCTGGAGACGAGTCGAGGGACTCTTGCTGTGGTGTGGAGACAGGGGCCTCGACCTCGCCCGTGGCACTGGTAAGGTCCTCATTTGTGCGCAGCTTCCTGCAGGCTACAGCTCCAATCCTGACCTGGGCTGGGAGTGAGGGGTGGTGGCGGCACGGAGTCTCGCCGCATTTTCATTGGCCATGGCCAATATTAGTTGCTTTCAAATTTGCAAAGTAGCGTGCAACGAAATGTGTTGCTTGCTTCCTGCAAAGTTGAAAGCAAATTATCGTGCCTCTGGCCAAGCCCAGCCCTGCAGGCGGCCTCCAGGCTCCTCCATCAGACTGCCTGCTGCTGCCCCAGGTCCTTCAAGGACGAGCAGTTGCAGGAATCTGTTACTTTTTTACAAAACACTGGTAGCGGGCCGGGCTGAGGCCAGCCCGACCCACTACCAGTGTTTTGTAAAAAAGTAACACTTCCTTCACAATCACCTAGCAGCAGCGCCATGGTGTCAGTCTCGCGCCGACTTGCTGCCCGCAGGCCCTGATCATGCAGAGCAGATCAGCACCGCAGGCAGCCCTGAGCCAGCGCGAGACCGGCCCAGGCATGGGCTTGAAACCGGCCCCTCGACAGCCTCTAAGGATTTCGTATCGGCCACGGGCCGATCGGCCGACGGGCCAATCCGACACTGCCTTCTAGGCTCACATCATTTAGCAATTGTTGGACAGGTTGTTGCTTGGCGGGGCACCCAATGAGGACAAGTTCAGTTTTGGATGGGTTACATTTAAGGTAGGCAGTCAACATCCAGGACTGGATGATGGCTAGGTAATCACAGAGACAAATGATCTCTTGTGAGCCTTTAACTCTCATATGCAAATGAGTACCATCCGTGTATTGGTGAATGGCAATATCAGGATCTTCGAGGAGTCTGTTGGAAGGCTGTGACTATCTTGCTTATTGTATCTAAACAGATTTTACAGTCAGACACTGTGCCCAGTTCCTTAGACAACATTGAATATTGTCTCCATATTTAAAAAAGGGGATACAATGAATCTCGTTAAGCACCAAAGCAAAGCTCTCAGAGACGTTACAAGCAACATATTTTCATCTACTGTATTAAAACATTCGGAGGCTTGGGCAAAATGTAATGGTAGACTAGATCGCCTTCATTTGGGAATTCGGAAGTGGTAAGGTAAACCATGGAACTGGCTAGCCTTTGCATTATTTTGGAAGAGGAAAGGCTTGGCGATATATGCTGCCTTCATTGATCTCTCAGCTACTTTTGATCGGGTGAGCAGAGCATGACTATGATGGAAGCTAGAAAGGTGAGGACTTCCCGGTGGTTCACTACTGAGTATTTTGATACATCTGCATATGAACACCTCTTTACAGAGTAGATCCAATGGTAAGGGGTCTATGTCATCTATCACGTTAACCTATAGAGGCCTGCCTCAACGGTGTGCCTTGGCCCCATTCCTATTCACCATACATATTTCTGACTTTGGGGAGGAGTTGCGAAGGATGCAAATATTGCCACTGCATATAGGGTCAGTCAAGGTAAAATGGCTTGCATAAGCATACGATTTACTCCTCTTTGATCTTATGCCAATTGCACTTGAACATAGCTTAGATCTAGTGAGCCAGTATATGTTAATGCATGAGTTGGAAATAAATAAGACACAATCTAGGTTAGTAATATTTTCCTTAGATAGGAATCCTTCCAGCTTTAAATGGAAGTTTATCCACATAAATTCAGAGGTGATGGATCCTTTGACTAATTTAAGGTTTCCAGTGTTTAGGAGATGCCAGAATGTCATTGCATTAGATAGAATGCAGGTAAAGGTAATATTCTTGTCATCCGAGATGAAACAAACTAACACTAAACATGGCTTTACTTTTCTTCCAGTTATAGAATAGTACAAGATAAAGGTCCTCACATCTTTAGCAAATGGATTGGACATTTTTCTTTTGAGGACTCACAGATTTGGGATAAACTTGCTGGACTCTTATGATTATGAGTCGTGGGTTTGCCAAATTGTGTTCCAATATCATTGATAGACCTCAGGCATTTACCTAGAGGCCGCCCTAAACATGTCCCGTCAAGTAAATAATATTCCCTCCACAGCTGCCTATGCGACAAAACTCATCCATGCAAGCAAAGCCTTCCTCTCTCAAGACAATTGTCTCACCATCGCCTGTGCCCTCATCGGTTCTAAATTGGACTATTGCAATGGCCTCCTATTTGGCACATCAGAGAAGAACCTCAACAAGCTCCAAGTCATACAGAACAACGTTCTTGGTGCCACACTAGATCTGCGCAAGCATAATCCAATGTCTGATGGAAGACGAGCAGCACACTGGCGGCCTATCAGAGACTGCAGAAAATGGAAAATTCTATCAATCACTCACGGCTGCCTGGCAAACAAAGCCCTGCCTATCTTGTCCCAAGACTCAACAGACACCTTGCTGCCTGGCCTATGCGCCGCAAACACAGCCACTGCCTCATTACACCAAGATTCACCCGTCACAGAGCTGGTGGATCCAGCTTCCCAGGACCAGCTGACAAGCTTTGGAATGCGTTGCCCCTCTTCCTACTTGCAGAATCCTCCTATCCCTCCTTTAGAAAGAAGCTTAAAACACACCTCTTCAATTGACTCGAAAATCACTTGAAATATGACCAAAATGCCGCTAGTTGACTTGACTTTTCAAATTGTTCTAATGTCTGTAACTAGCGCCTAGATACCTAGGGGCTTTGTACCCTGCTGTAAATGCAAAAATGAATACATTAAATAAATAAATTCATAAGGTTTGAATGAGCACTTTTCACCCTATTGCCTATAACATAATGGACATTGCTGACATTTTGTATTCTAAAGGGTTCCATGTAATAATGTCACCACAAAAATCTCGCCATGCAAAAATATTGCAGAAAATTGTCGCTTTTTGTGGTGACATTATTGCATGGAACATGCGGGGGACACCCCCGCAACCCTCAAACTTTTTTTTTCTTTAAAAAAAAAAAAATTATTATTTTTTTGTCCGTGTCGCCATATATATGGTCACCCAAATAATATCACAACGACATTTTCCCGGCGATATTATTTACGGCGACCATATATATGGCGATATTATTACCTGATACCATTCTAAAGTCCCTGCTCCCCTGAAACATTCACTGGATGTGGATGTTAAGGTGGATGTGGGTAATACATTGTTCAAGGGAATGAATATCTAGGTGGCCAAAGGCATTGATATTTTGCTCCAAGCTGATGTGACGTGTAATGTATTATTAACAAACCCAGGGATGGTGAAACAGAGATTATGGCAAGCAGACTGGTGTGTGACCCGAGACTCATTGTCACAACACAAATAGTACTTTCAGTTGAATAAGGAAGAAAAACGATTGGGGACTGTTTTCGATGAACCTGTGTACACTGCCAAGTGCACTTTTCTGGCATACGTTTTATCTTGTTTGTCACCCATGAGATAGTAGGAGGGCATCATGAAATATCTAGTGTGACGTGCTGCAGTGGATTATGTGGTGGTAAAGTAATTAAGATGCTTGAAGAGATGCACTGTCCTAAATTGCATGCGTTGAGGGAAAACTCATTTCCCGTTTTGGACAGAACCGAAGGGGTCACATTTAATGCTGAATTTTGGTCACGTATTTATTAGGCACACACGTGTGTTTGATATTGGCCATTGGTCTTTTAGTTTTATATGTATATCTGATGTTACTGTGTATACACGTATGTGACTAAGCAGACTGATTTAAGCTTGAAAGAAGGGTTAACTGCAATGTTTTTATTCTATTTTCTTATTTAAATTATGTTAATCGTGAATGTCTGAGGTAAACCGACTCAGAAATACAAAAAATATAAGTAATTTTCAATGAGTGGCCTGGCCTCAAGCCCACTCTGAAGTCTAGGGAGGCGAGGGTGAGCCTAATGTGGGCTGGGATGCTTTTCCACAGATTTGGGAGATGATTCACAAAGCTCTCTAACTGGGAGTGAATGTGGAATAATGCAGAGTTCTACGTGAATCAAATAACCCTTTCCTGGTTTAGATGAATATTAACTAAAAAGTGTAAATAATTGACTCATAGAAGCTTCTTTGTGATATGATAGGTTATTTATAACGCGCTTAATACCCAGAGGTTTCTAAGCGCGGATCGAACCTGTGTTGCTCCGTGTCGTCTTACATCCAGGGCGAGCACGTTGCCCCTGTGCTATCCTCCCAAGCCTTTTATAAACTGGATAGCCCTTCCCAGCTTTACATCCAGGATATGTTACTGTTACGCATAATGATATGATATGATAGGTTATTTATAACGCGCTTAATACCCAGAGGTTTCTAAGCGCGGATCCGGGGATCGAACCTGTGTTGCTCAGTGTCGTCTTACATCCAGGGCGAGCACGTTGCCCCTGAGCTATCCTCCCGAGACCGAGTTGGGAGTTGACTACTTGGTATGTGATGTTATGTGTAGATTAACTGAAAATTTCCAATTGCAAAAATGCAGTGAAAAAACACAGCACGTCTGCGTGCAGGTCTTTGAATTGGTTCATGTTCACTACACCAATCTGAAGAGTGAAAAGCAGAGTTGAATTTGTGTGTGGTTCTGTATCACCTTTTTGATATCCCTGGGTGTGGCTTGCAAAGTTATATTGCTACGTTTTTTGGTCACACATGTTCCGTCTCAGTTACTTTAGAGTAGGGCTGGGTGATATGGACCAAAAGTCATATCACAATATTTTTGGGCTGAATGACGATATACGATATATATCTCGATATTGTTGATGTGGGTTAAAGGCTCAGTTGTAAACTGCCAACTACATGTGAGATGTCACAAACTCCTTTATTTACAAGACATTGATCAACATAAAGTGCAAATACAGGGTACCTCTTCCCGTTTGAGAATACACACAGCAGTGTAAATATAAAAATGTAAAAAGAAAATGGTAGGATATGTAATAATGCATATATATGTATATATCTCAATGTTAATGATATTGTCTCATCCAATATCGGTTTTGAAAATATATCAATATATCTCCAAAACTCGATATATCGCCCAGCACTACTTTAGAGCCCTTTTTTGTGTTCAACATTTAAAGTGATACTGGCTGTAGATATTACATTGTCAGAGCTTTTGCTTGGAATAAGAGTATCTATAAAGTTGGATTCACCTCTGAATGCTTGCATCCCACAACCCCTACTTGTCCCTTGTTTCTGTGATATAACGCAGATTAGAACGAAGTGGTGGATGGTACATCACACGAAATAGCGTATTGTCCTCACCACAGCAGAACAAAAGAGTAGTCAGTGGGGAAGCCTCAAAAGCAATGCCACTAAAATTCCTGTCAGATTCCCAGGGGCTTCCCAAGGTGTAGAGTCCCTTTGACTGTCTTAAACCTCATTGCTGGCACTTTAAGGTGATGTACAATTTCGGATCTGCAATCGAAGGGCAGTATTACAGAAACTTTGCAACGGTGCAAAAATGGCAAAAACATCATTTTTCAATGCATTGTTTTCTTTAGTCCTAGCACTGGTGAGAAATGTGCCCTAACTCAACAATTCATTGAAAGAATATGTTTTTTGCAATAGGACAATTATTGCCCTATTGCCAACTGCAACCCCACTGATTTCTGTAATAGGGCTTCCACCACGTCCATTTAAATATCATCCAATTGAACTGTGTATCACTTTATGACATTGTGTGAAAGATCTAACCCACATTACTATTCCAGCCAATTGAAAGAACATACAAACCCTACCATATTCATGCCACATTTTTCTTTTTGACCTTTTGGGATATGCCCTTCTTGTAATTATATTCATACTTTGCAGCATCACATTCCTTGAGTTGGACATGCAGGAGTTACCCACGGGGCTTCTTTTCACTACACTCCACACTTGGTTAATCCAGTAATTATCCTAACAACACAATGGGCCTTATTACGGGTCCGGCGATAACCCTGCTGTTGATATCGGCGGGTTGCCACCAGACACGAAATAAATTACTGGCGCCTGACTTCCCGGTAACACCGGGAGATTACAACCCCAGCAGTCCGGGGAGTCAAGCGCTGGTAATTTGTAAGTCCCCATTCCCACAGAGTCCTATTGGACTCTGTGGGAATGGGGACCACGGAAGCACCGGCACCATTTTGAATGGTGCCGGTGCTTCCGTGATGGCTTGCCTACGGTGGCTGCTGTGCCCAGCAGGGTCAGCCCTGTTGGGCACAGCAGCTGCGGCAGGCAAACCCATAGTGTGCCGGTCCCGAAACAACAGTGCCAGTAAGCCTACCGGCACTGTTGTTTCCGGACCGGGACACTTGTGAAGATGCAGCCTACTCCATGGCACATGCAGTAGACCCCCTGTGATGTGGGCAGCCTTCACATCCCTTCCATCGCAGTGGCACTGCAGCGATCAGTACCTAGTGAAAGGTTAGAGACACTGCACACTTTGCATTGCAGTGTGGTTGGATTGCCCATACCACTCCGCCAACCCTCTATCTTTCATGGTCAGCATGCCTCTCTTCAACTTCCTGAAGTTGTGGCACCACCTCAAGGGGTGGCGCACCCTGATTCATGGGCCCTTTAAGAAGTCCACACTACACATTTGTATCTGCCCTGCTCTTCTACTCATCTACCTCTCCATGATGTACTCCTGCTAGATTTCAGCAACATCCTGCAACTGAAAATATGGAGCTGCCTCAACACCAGGCTATTCAAGTTTGTCCTGAAGTAAACATCTGGGAGAAGCAAATGTGGAGACCGCCCTCTTCCTCTAATGGATGATAAAAATCGCTGTTTGTCCGGTGGGCGTTGCACTGATGGGCAAAGATAATAGCAGGTAGAACGGACCGGTACACAAAATTGTTTACTAACGCTGTCTTTTAAAGCACATTCGCTAGAACTGCCAAGTTGTTAAATTGGCCCACATTGGCCCAGGAACCAGGCGCACATTACCCTTTTGTACCTTGTCATGACATTTTCATGTTTTGCTATGCCATGTTATGCTCTGCTATATGAGGCTTGTTCATTGTGTGTGCTCCTCAATAACCCTTTCACCATTCTACGTTATACTATACTGCTCCCAGTTGTCCTATTGCGAGCCTGCTCCTAGGTGTCTCTGTGATGTTGCTCCCATGTTTCCCATTGCAGTTCTGCTTCTACTTAGTCCGCTGGGATAATGTCCACTAGGATTTGCTCCAAGGTGTCCCACTGTAACTTTGCTCCAGTGTTTTACTGTAATGTTGCCCTCCTGTAATGTTGATCCTAGGCAAACTACTGCAACCGCGTTGCTCCTACGTGTCCCTACATGGATTTTCCTCTGGAGCTTCACTTGGTACCCTCTGCTGCCTGCTCCAGTATGTGTCCCTCAATCTGTAACCAATGCGATTAGGATCAGGTACTGCATTATGTCTTCTTCTATGAACACAAGCCTATTTTAGGGTGCTTCTCCTCACAATGACACTACCCAAGGTGCAACACCAAGACGCTCGCATGGCCACATCGAATAGGTGTATTTTCAAGTGCTTCAGTGAATAAGGATCTGTGCTCTGAGCTAGAAAGGTGTAAGCCAATCCAGGGTGGCTGGGCCAATCACCACAATGTTATCTTTGAGGAACCCTTTCCAGAAAGGTTTGACTGTAAGGTTTGATCCTTTTTTTCTATAGACTCACCACAGAACTGAGTTAAACATATTGGTGAGAATGATGTCAGCAATGTCTTAAGGAGAGGAGGGTAGTTAAGGGGTGTAGAGATTGACTGGATGGTAGCACTGAACTTTCCATTGTTGGCGCCAAAAATGAAGCTGTCCATTCAGCAGTTAATGCTAACTCTTGTGGTTTATTTGTTTACCGGTGTAATTTCACCCCATTAAGAAGGACATTAAGTAGGGGTTATTGATGAAAGAAAATACTGCAGCCTGTTCCCTGCTGCCTGTTGTTGCGTGCAGTAAATACATGTGTTATAACATTGACAGTTCGACATGTTTCTTTGTAAAGTCCATGTTTTTTAAACTGTTTTAGTTGCATTATAATACATGGCAGCCTGGAATCTCTGTATAAAAGCAGGAAATAATGTTCTTATTATGGGCTAGTTGTGAGATCACAAATGACCTGTAATAAAATGACATCATAACTGCTCTGTAATCAGTTATTACGCTTCAGCTGTGAAGTCACAATGCCTCCTCCTTGAACCAGCAGAGAGAATTCCAGCTGTCGCTGCAGCATTTAATTAAAGCCGTGAAAGGCTTTTCAAATTCCTTGCTTGCAGAGTAGTTTTCTGTGACACATTGCAGGCAATAATTGACAAGGAACTGTTTATGGTAGAATGTTTAATGTGTGCACTGCTGGAGCATTTGCACTTTATTACTTATTTTGAAGGTCAAAATGAAGATTTCTGTTCAATACATTTGATTAAACTGCTTTGGCTATTTATCTGCAACACATTAGGAGCTGCAGTTTTGCTTATTTAAATCTAAACATCTTCTGTATTGATTATATGGATAAGCAAATGGATGGAAGATCTTTTACATTATAGCCAGGAAAGCAAGAGATAAGGTATAAAAGGGAGTGACACCGAGTAGCCATGAATTATGAGGAATAAAATACCTCCTACCATACATAAAAATGATATTGCAAGTCAACTGGGAGTTCCAAGACCTTAGAAAGGAACTAAGCGTGTTGACTCGTTCCTCTGTTTGGTCACGAACCTCCTCGGTGACTTGCAATTTCCCTATATCATATGGCACAAGGGACATTATCCCGTACATAAATTGTCATTAAAAGATATTTTATCTTCTACCCTGGAACAGTTTTCATTTGGCAAATAAATAGCTTATTTCTGCTTGCCTTTATTAAACAGCTGCATCTGATTAGTGTATGTAGGACCGGAAGCAGAAGCTTATCTCAGATGCTGTGCAGCTGAGACTCCTGACAGGTGCCCATCAGATGCATTGCAACCAACCTGCGAGCACAGTTACCCATAGTTTTCATGTGCAACAGCTCTTAACCTGCACTTGTGCTGGTGTCCTGTGCCCCAGCGCTTATCCTACACATGTGCCGGTGCATGTGGGAGAGAGGGAGCACCACACATACCCCTCTTCCTCTCTGTTGTGGATCACTTAAATTTGGGGCGCAATTCCTGGCTACATCCTCTGAGATCATGAATCAAAGGTGTGGAAGTCTGCACCAGTAAAAGCATGCGTTACCCCGGATTCGGGGACTGTGAGGTAGGAATCATGGAAGGAGACAGAGAGAACAGATGCAATGTGTAACAAAAGGCTTCTATTAAAGAAATTTCAGGATGTGTAAGGCCTAACTTTCCCTATTCTAAGGCAGTATTTCCCTACCAAAGTAGTAACGTTCCATACTTTTATACATGTCAGGATTCCCTTCCCCAAGTTCAATGTAATTCCAGGGCAGCAGGTGTCGGGGGTTCCCTTCCCCAAGTTCAATATTGAAAAGATGGCACAAAAGAAGTATCTTGAAGATTGGTCTTTCAACTGACTTTCAGCAATTTTTCATCAGCTCAGGGTTCCCTTCCCCATGTCTCATAGGCATCAAAAATAGTTTTCTTCTTAACACAATAGTGGGTCTCCTTGTTAGCATATAGGGGTTCTCTTGGCGTAGTTGTTAGACCACATGGCCCACTCATTATAGGTCACACAACCAGGAACCTTGAATTCGCTTTCAGTAGTTTATTTATTATTCAACATATAGAAATTCTCTTTGTGTAGTTCAATATTCAATAAACAAGTGGTTTCTTAAAGGCAGCTTATTACTGTTTCATTCAGTTCAATATTCAGTGTTAACAATTTGCTGTTGCATTTACTTTCAGTATGAGCAGTTTGCTTATTTTCATTCAGTTTGGTATTCAAGATTAGCAATTTGCTTATTTTCATTCAGTTCGGTATTCAAGATGAGCAGTTTGCTTATTTTCATTCATTTGGGGATTTCTTAGGGATTTTGTTCATACTTTGCCTTTCACATGGCTCCCTGGCTTGTAAGAAAGCTTTCTTTCTACAGAGGCTTTCGAGAGCATATATCTTCATATGCGACCACTCTGTTACTTAGTACCTCTTAGCTTTCAATCTTCATCATTGTTCATTAGTTTAACTTTGTTCGGAGATTAAGGATGTGTATTTGTTCATGCGTGGTTAGTCAGTTACATGTATTACCCACGCCTTTCTCATACCAGGATTCCTACTAGTTGAAACTCACTGGGTGTGTTCTTCTTTTCCCGCTGGAAAGAAGTGATGAGTCTTTTCCCTTCTGGGTCAATGCCCCGCCAGCAGCCTCTCAGACGCTCCTGAGCTCCCTTCTCAGCCCAGGGGAACAAGCATTTCTCTGAACCACTTCAGAAGGGATCAACCCGCCTTCCAGCTTCATTCCCTGGACTTCTCCTGCTCCCTGGAGACATGCTCGCTTGCCACATTTTTTCTTTGCGGACTCTCTGTGTATCAGGGTCTGGTTCTTCACCGACTGGTCCTGGGCAACTCTGGAATCTCAGCTGCTCTCCCATCTTGCTCGACTTCGTTCCAGTGACTACTGCTTTTATACTCTCCTGAGACTTTCATATGTTGCAGGTGGGCATACTTGGTTTCAATTGCCTGACTTTGCCTGAACCTCTTAGTGGGAAATGGCGGTTCAGTTTACTGGTGTGCCTCTTTAGTCATCTTCTTCGTCCCAGCACCAAAATGGTGAGAGTAAGTGTTGTTGATTACTCAGTGGCTTCTTCCTCATTTCAGTTTCAGAGTGGGGAAAGAGGGTGTTTATTCCTCTCAGTTGTTTCTTCCTCGTCTCAGTGCTGTCACATACCATAAGAGGTGAATAAAGGGAAAACTGCTCTACGATGACCCCTAAAGCTGCCTCAGAGACAGTCCATTGCTGCAGAGTTAGGAGATGCTGAAAAACAGCTTTGTGTGAGGAACAAAGAGGAGTCTATTGGCCTGCGACCAAGGCTGCCACATCAAGGAATAATTGAAAGGCACAAAGGGAGTCAAGAGGATAGGCCATGTACGTAAGCCATATTTCTCTGAGATTAAGCAAAGGAGAAAACATCTGCAAATTCCAAGTATTGGACAATGAACGATGTGAAAAGCCTATGCAAGATGGAGTGAGCAAGTCTCCAGAGACCGAGAGGAGTAATGACACACAGCACAATTAAATCAAATAGCAGTAAATAAAAGATTGAAATTGACAAAATCACAATCTCCTCACACGTGACTCAGAATACAAAAACAAGAGCTATTCATTAAGCTCCAGACAAAGATAATGGTGTAACTACACTCCCTTGAAAGTCCCAGAATAGACCAGAGGCTCAAGGTCAACTTTAAAGAAGAAACCTTGGCATGAGGCCTCACCGTTGGGTGATGATGGACTAATTGGGCAAGTCTGACGTTGCTCTCTGCACCTGAGTTTCATTTTGCTTATGTGCTGCTAATGAGCCAAAAGACCAAGGGTGGGAGAGAATGCCAACCAATCAGAGGGTCTATTTATCAACATGCTATACAATGTGGCACAGGCCAACCCGCTGCTGTTATTCTGCTATAATCTGTATTATACATATTTGAAGCTGATTCAAGGTGTGCCTATTAGATAAGGGGCATCTAGTGATATTACTAATACTTATATAGTATATAGGCACATACGTTCCCTTAAGCAATCCCTCCCTCCAATACATTTTACAGTTTGCCACACAGGATCATATCATAGCTGACGTACATTGAGGAATAAAGTCTTTGTGTAATCAAAATTGAAGTGTGAGTGCGTGGACTATAGTTGGTTGTTCATCAGATTGCCCTACTTTATTTTATGCTGATAATAAAGTAGCACTTTGCCATATTATTTGAGTCTGTCTGGTTATTTGGGTCTGAGATCATTATCGGTAATTCCATCTAGCACAAGAGATGCTTCATGGTGCTAGAGCAGAGGAGGGTGGGTCGCTGTGTGCCTATATAGAGAATGCAGTGAGCGTGGATGTGAGAGAAGGTGTATGAGTAAGTGGCTGATGGGTGAATGAGTATGAATGTGATAGTGTGTGTTTGCATATTCTAGAAGGGTAGGTGGTTGTGTGCCTGTGTAGAGAATGCAGTGAGAGTGGATCTGAGAGAAGGTGTATGAGTAAGTGGCTGATGGGTGAATGAGTATGAATGTGATAGTGTGTGTTTGCATATTCTAGAAGGGTAGGTGGTTGTGTGCCTGTGTAGAGAATGCAGTGAGAGTGGATCTGAGAGAAGGTGTATGAGTGAGTTACTGGTGGGTGAATGAGTAGGAATGTGATAATGTGCGCTTTTGAATCTTGTGGGAGAGTGGGCGTCTGCGTGCATGTGTAGAGAATGCAGTGAGAGTGGCTATAAGAGAAGGTGTATGATTGAGTGACTGGTGGGTGAGTGACTATGAATTTGATAGTGTGTTTTTGAATGTTCTGGGTTGGTGGGTGGGTGGGTGGTGTGCCTGTGTGGAGAATGCAGTCATAGTGGATGTGAGAGAAGGTGAATGAGTGAGTGGCTACTGGATGAAAGAGTAGGAATGTGATAGTGTGTATTGAATCTTGTGAGAAGGTGTGTGGCTATGACCCTGTGTAGAGAATGCAGTGAGGGTGGATGTGAGAGAAGGTGTATGAGTGATTGACTGCTGGGTGAATGAGTATACATGTGATAGTGTGTTTTTGAATGTTCTGGGTGGGTTGGTGTGTGCCTGTGAAGATAATGCAGTGAGAGTGGATGTAAGAGAAGGTGTATGAGTGAGTGATGGGTGGCCTTTTGACGCATCCATAATTTACTGGTATTTTCGGGCAAAGCCAAGTTCATGTGTGTCATTACCTGGTTAGAATGGCATTTTGATGCAGCCAATCTAGCCATTGCTTACTGTGGCATGACATTTATTACTCTGCATCTTTGATAAAGCAAGCATGATAAGTAGTATTACCTTGCTAGACTGACATTTTGCTGTAGCGGCCAGTGTATTTCTTATTGTAGCATCACTTTTTTATTAACTGAGCATCTGTGATGAGCCAAGCATTATAAGTGGGTCTAAACTGGCTTACATTGGAACCAGTAGGGACATGTTTTCTTATTGTGACATGTCACTTTTAATGGCCAAATCAATGAGAGTATGTTCTGCCATAGGAGTACTGGCATATGTTGGCAGAGCCAGCTTTGTGCCTAGTGTCAATAATGATACTATAAAAAAACATCTCAAACCGAACATGAGTATATTTTCCTATGGGAATAGTAGCAAATGTTGTTGGAGACAGCATGGAAATGTATAGGCACAGCCAGCATGAACATGTTTTTTTTATACGTGCATATATTGCAGGGACTGGCACGACAATGCATTGGGAAATGCACCTGTGCACTTTTGGTGACTTTCAAATATTGTACTTTTTTCATAAGTTACCCTACACCCTACAAAACCGATTGCAAACTGTCGGGCCTTTTACCCAATTTTTCACAGAAGGTGTGCTGCGTAATACATCATGTTAACCCATTATTTAAAACATTTTCGCAGGGGCGGGAGAAGAAACCCCCCGACCCTCCCCAAACCCATTTTCGTTAGTTCGGGCTCTCTCCCTATGTTTGGTCACAATCACGTACTTGTGGCAAACATACCCTCCAATAAAACAACTCACTTGCCCCACTTGTGGCTGTTATATTTGGGGACCAGGCACCGCCCCCTTCTTTCTATGCTAAGTGAAACATTTAAGCTTGAATTAAAAAACATATGTACTTCTTTCACTTGGAGTAGTGCATGCTCCTGCAGCGGCATAATCATCATGGACATTTCGGACACGTGGTGGTCCGGGCTGGCCTTGTGTGTGGCACGCCCTGTTCTATAAGGAGCTTGGGGGGTCATCAGCATGGCTCGCAAGGGGGCCCAAAATTGTTGCGCTATGCCACTGCATTACCATGCAATAATACACTAAGATCAAAGAAACAGACAGTTCTATTGATTTGCCAACAGCTTACATCCCGCCATGTTAATCACACCTTGCTGTGATAGGTGTGATTCACACATAGCAGAGCTCAGCAAAGGGCGCTCATGAGGCCCAATTAGCATAGCAATACCCACTCCAGACCGGAATCTCTGGAAGCTGTGAGTAATACTGCACAAGTCTACAGTGAATAGCAACCTCCCTGGGGATATTGACCGAGCAGTTAAAAATTGATTGCCAATATATCCCAAATTAGTCTATAGATCTGCGGATCAGCAAAATAAGCTCACAGTGGTGCCTGGAGATGCATTGCGAGCTCCAGCAACAGCCAAAACATATTAATGTAACCTCATAATTTGGAAAAAATGGGATCCCTCATGTAAAGTATTTTTTATTGGAAGAAGCTAATAAGGCGTCAAAGCCGAACATGAGCTGCTGGTTATAAGAGCGGTTTCATTACGTGCCATGCAGTATTTCTACATTTCGGAATATTGAGACGCTTACCATTATGCAACCCATCGCAACACAGGTTTGGTACGGTTACGCCAGTGTTTGGCGTGATCATCCATCCTGCTTACATTACAGTATTGAGCCATCAAGGGTTAAACTAGCAGCTCTGCACACGTGGTGGTGGTTATAAGAGCGGTTTCATTATGTGCCAATGCGGTATTTCTACATTTAGGAATATTGAGACGCTTACCATTATGCAACCCATCACAACACAGGTTTGGTACGGTTACGCCAGTGTTTGGCGTGATCATCCATCCTGCTTACATTACAGTATTGAGCCATCAAGGGTTAAACTAGCAGCTCTGCACACGTGGTGGTGGTTATAAGAGCGGTTTCATTATGTGCCAATGCGGTATTTCTACATTTAGGAATATTGAGACGCTTACCATTATGCAACCCATCGCAACACAGGTTTGGTACGGTTACGCCAGTGTTTGGCGTGATCATCCATCCTGCTTACATTACAGTATTGAGCCATCAAGGGTTAAACTAGCAGCTCTGCACACGTGGTGGTGGTTATAAGAGCGGTTTCATTATGTGCCAATGCGGTATTTCTACATTTAGGAATTTTGAGAAGCTTACCATTATGCAACCCATCGCAACACAGGTTTGGTACGGTTACGCCAGTGTTTGGCGTGATCATCCATCCTGCTTACATTACAGTATTGAGCCATCAAGGGTTAAACTAGCAGCTCTGCACACGTGGTGGTGGCACACACCTGCATGCTATCGGTACATTCATGAAGTAGGGGTCTGCTTTCAGATACGGACCTTCCTTTGCCTGATCATGCCTTTGGTGTCTGCTTTCAGCATGTGTTGCCTCACTATATGTGCAGGTTTTCTATCCCAGGTGATGTTTTGTGTTGTATGTAAAACATGCTGCATACATTCAGCTTGATGTAAACACACCCTTACTTTCAATCACGCCAGGTGATATTTGCCGAAGGTTTATTTTGAAAACTGAAGGGCTCATTGCGACGCATACAATGACTAGCATGAGATTGTGGGCACTGGGAGGTGGGCTCATTAAGAACCTATTCAGGTTCCTTTTGGCTTGATTGCCTAAGTGTAAAAAGAAATCAATTGACGCAGGAGGGTTTGTGCCGAAGTGGATTTAAAACCCTTCTGATCACTTAGGACCACTGTCATTATCACAGAAACATCAGTGATGGACGTCAACTAGCGGTGTTCTGCCAGTGGCGTGAATCAGCAGAGAAACGCTGGATGGGCTCCACTTTTCTCTTTCCAGTGAATCAAACAGTCACAATTCTGCATCATAACAAGCTCCCTACATGGTGGTGCCTCATTCTGGAAAAGCACGTCCTGAGGGCTTGGTGCGCTAAACAAATGAACAAATAAATACATAAAGAAATAAATAAGTGCAGATTGCCTTGGTGGGCCACATATTGGTAGCACACCAGGGGTCGCAGGGCGAATGAGGGAACCATGTTGCCTGTGTGCATGCTTTGTATTTTCTAAGCATGCACCCGGGCCATTGGGGCTGATCCATGCACTCCACCTGGTAGGAGCACATTAAACTTTCTAGAAGACATATACAGTCCTCTTTGATAGGTTTGAGATTTCTTTGTGAAGATCTGTGCGAGCAGGCAGGTTATAGGGTGGTTGCCTCACAGAACGCGTTCCCATTACTCGCTACCGCAGAACACCAGAACAGCATGAAGCTTTCCAAGGCAGATCTACAAACCAGAAATTGGGCTGACAAGTGTTATTACTATGCCTAGATTGTAGTGTAGAGGAGGTTCCAGACATGGCCTGCGCCCCTGCCCCTCATTTCGAAGCACCAGTAAAGTACCCGCCAAGGTACGTGACGTATGAGGAGCAGATGAACAAACAAAGAGCTGCGCTGGGACTGTGCCCAGTGTACATTAGAAGAGCTGTACCTGTTGAAGCGCCCATAACCAGACAGCCCTGGGCAGCAAGGTACCCCATCAGACAACCATACCAGCCACTGATACGAAACAATGAGTATTTACAGACTGTCCATGAGGAGACACAAAGAGCCCTGAGGGGAGGCAAATGGTAATGAGACGAGGGCCCGGATAGACTTGCACATGGAAAAGGTAACACGCCAGTGTGAGCAGCCATTAAAATGGATACTAGAGACACGAAAGGTGAACCGATGCTGAAACATAAAGGAATCATAGCTGTGAACCCAGATGAAAGAATCGAACCAGCCAATATGTGTAAATAGGCTAGAAACGCAAGAAGCTAATAAATTGATACTGCTTGCAATGCTTAGTAGAAGAATAGAGCGGCAAGCGCCAAATATATATCTACCTCAATAAAGCACAATGTACACGTGCGACTCCATTTTGTAAAAGCAGAAGTACGCCCAGGCGGCCAAGGCCTAACTGGTCGGGTTTCATATTCAAGCCCAAACCAGGGGAAAGAGCGGAATTGAAACTCAACAAAGGACGGCTCAGGCCTGGGAAATCGAGGTCAACCCAAGAGAGGGAGGCGAGCTTCAGCTAAGGAGAATCGAAACTTCAGAGCATACCAGCCTGCCCTGTGAAGGTCAAGATAAGGAGGTCCGGGCAGGTGGCGGGACTACAAGGTGAATTAAATACACGAAAAGATGGAAACTGAAGCAGATTCATGGTGAAGTAACACCGCCTGATGTCATTCAGGACCTGAGGATGCCATAACTTTTCCCGATAAGAGACTACAGTTTTGAGGCCATCCTTAGCCAACTAATTGACACATCGCCCTAAACCACTGATTGATGGAAAGGAGGCAGGGTGAATCCTAGGGCACTAGGCATCTGGGTGTCCATTCTGCATGCTGCTAATTAAAGTGGAGATTTATGTTTAGGGGTGTAACTTGCCCAATCGCAAGGGACCATGTAATCTAGGGTCCTATAGATACTGGAACCAATAGGACATCGTAGTTGTAGTGACATCCATCACGCGTGGTGTAGAGGGATGGGCGTAGACGCCCACCCGATAAGAGTTATCCAATCCGCATGCTCTGTTACCAGATACAGATATAACACCTATACTTAAGTTACCTTTCCTAACCAATTATATTGCATGATGATTTTTTATAGAATTAGACGTCAGTGATGACGAGTTTTGCCTATAAAAATGGCTGTTTGACTGAAGTTTGATGAAGTCGGAGCGAGACAGGTGACCGCAATGCTGCTGATTTCCATTTGTTTCTCTGTTTAATTAAACAGACTTCCCTTTGCAAAAATACTGAGTCCTCATTATTGAGTCGTGTTGGAGTAAGTGAATCCTGCACCCCAGACCTCACATTGTGCAGCTATCTTGTATTACAGGTACCAGAGGGTGCGCACTGATCTATGGGCCCGTCAGTGTAATTACGCCCCTCTGTACAGTTATATATATATATATATATATATATATATATATATATATATATATATATATATATATATATATTCAACAGTAATCTAGTAGATATATATGGTGGTTAGACTAGGCCTGTTACAGAAGCACGGTCATGACAAAACAACCCTTTGCCATCGAAATACTAGTATATATAAAATGCTTTGGACTGAGTGCCCTAATCATATGGATACATAACGAATGTTGTAGCTTCACTGTTGGTGTTTTTCAAAATATCGTACGATATTGTTTATTTACACATGAGCATCTATACATTGCAAATATACAGTAACATATCTAATCAACAAGCCTAAACAACTAGCTGACTCGATGGCCATGAGTTTCACCCAATGGGCTTTTTCATGGCATCAAGTCACTATTTTGTCCTCATCCCTCTAGTTTGCAGATTTTAACTGTTAATTTAGACACGTTCTTGTTCGTTAAGTGATATAATTCAGACGATGAAAAAGGGAGAGAGGAAAGAGAAAGAAATCAGTTCATTTGTTTGCGGATAGCAATGTATTCAATTAACATTTGCTCAGCATAATGGCCTTTGGACACTCACCTGTATTTGTCACTACAAATGATTTGCAAGAACCTTGTTGAAACTGCTGCGCATAAGGTAACAAGATTTTATTCCAATTTTAGATCACCAATAAAAATTCTAAACCTCCCTGAATTGGAAAGATAATTAGTGTAGGTTTAGTATTGGTCCTATAATTTATTTTTATATCAAAATTCAATTTTCTGAAAAAAGATTAGAGCCTCCAAAACTACTCATAAGAGTATGAAGAGCAGTGTTAGATCCAGCTGCATTCGGCACAGTAATCTTACGGTTTCTTGTTAGGTCTCATATATATCTCCATGTTGTGGTAAAATATAAAGGATAGGGATATTATTCAGCATGGAGTATATTCTGGTAAAGTAATCAAAATGATATCCTTACATTCGTTAGTTGGATGAAAGCAAATAATGCTGAGTTCGGCTAAATGGAGCGTTCTGCGTGTTTGACATGCCGCCATTTTGCGTGGTTGTTTTTATATAGTGCATGAAGTCATCAAGTGCCAGGCGGGACGTCATGTATAAGCAAACCACAATATTGCCGGCTAAAGCATGTAACTTGCTACATCATTAGTTGTAGCAAACTAAGGGTCCTGAGTCTTGCATGATACAAAGAGAGGGTCTAGAATCATAAATCTCCCAGTATTAGTGCTGATGTTATTATAATAATATTGTTCAAAATTACATTTCTAATGTAACCATGTGATGATCCATTAAAATGTTCATTCTAATTAATTTAATTATTTCACAATTCGATAATTTACTACATGGCTGTGATTATGATTCCATTAATCATTTGTCATTATATGCAAGACATTGATATTGATATTGATATTTTATTTCTATCGCGCTCATACACAAGTGTTTCTTATACAAGTGGTGATAAGACAAAAGGTATTATCACCAATTTTCTCAATGCAAACATTCCAATTAGTTAATCTTGCACCATAATAATGCCTCGGGTACGATAATCTAGAAGCTAACACTTACATTCTGTTAATATTGTAAGAAAAGAGCACAGTCTGAACTTTGAGATTCTTTTATAGAATACATCACAGGGAAACATCAAATTCATGGTACATATTTAATGCTAAGGTTGTAAGGCGTAATTTGCAGATATATCTTGCCTCTAGTCAGTTCTAGTCAGGTTTAGTCAGTTCTAGTCAGGTTTAACAAGAAAGAAAGGAAGAAAGCTATAGAGGGAGGGATATGAGGGCAGGCAAGAGGACAAGAAGGTGGTGTTCTGGTGATAGTTTGTATACAGGTATTATGCCTGGGGCAGAGTTATTCAGGTGCCATAAGATATCTTAACATTTGACCAAATTCCTTTGTGTCTTTCTTGGATCTCCACTCAGATTGCTGTTCTTTTTTCCAGAGTCTAAACTCTATCTAAATCCAATAGTCTTGTGACCACATGCACTCTAGTCTTTCATTTCCATTTCCTTAGTGTTACTCTTTTTGTGCGCGTGATAGCTCACATGGACAACAAAATCTTCTCTTTGCATAAGTGACATAGTGAGTAGGTAGTGAGTAGGTCCAGACCAGGATTGCAAGTTATGGATATAGGTTAAAGCTAGTTTGCAATATGAGAGCTATTCTCTCCTCCACTTCATCGCAAAAGTCGGACATTTTACTGCACCCCCGCCGCATGTGACTAGCCCCACATCCGGGGACCCACAGAATTATCATTGGCCGTTGTCCCTATTCTGAACATTGTGGCTGGTGTGCAAAACATTCTTAAAACTATTCTTGTTGCATAAGAAATATTTTCAGAACCTTTGGGTATGAGTACTTTCACAAGCACACAGAGAACAGACATTCTCCTCATTTAGGTACTTGTTTTATCAACCTACTGTATTGCCTGTTTACCCCACTACAAGATCCACATGAAACATGTGAATCCTGTTTACAGTGGCCAGAACACCTGAATGAACAGGAAAATGCATGAAGTAGTGCATGTTTGAGTACATGCATAGATGAATGTATTCTAACATGTCAACACGTCTAAAAGGACTTTCTAATAATGCTCCAAGAAGCATTTTTTCTTTGAAACATATCTTGTATCAAATACACCTTCATCAAAAACATCTTTCACAAATCCATCTCCCTGCACTAAATCATGCGGGAATTTCAAAACACAAAGCTAAATCTGAGGGCAACAGCAGGGTTTCTCCTGACACCAATTCACACAGAAAAGTAAAACATCAAAACGCAAATGAAAAAAGTACTTAAAGCAGACCACAGCAATTAAGAAAAGAAGGAAAACGGAATAAAATCAGTGATTCAAAAGAAATATTTGCAAAAGCAATGCATAACATACAAAAATGCAATCATTCAGAAAAAAAGAAATTAAGAAGTAACAGTTTCAAAAAAATGTATATATTGAACACAAAACCTGAATGATTGATACACCAGAGGTGAATAATTCCTAAATTCCAGCCATTAAAAAGAGGTGATTTCTCTTTTTCTTCTTAAAGGATAGGTGACTTTACTTTGTGTAAATGCTGTGTGGTAGGAGCGTCCATGGTATAGGCCACTAAACCATAAAGCAACATCAATGTTTGGTGTGTCAGTGTGTGTCAGGAATGTGAAGGAAACTTTGGATTTAAAAACAGAGTGGTAATGGGGACATAGTTGCTTTGTTGTTTAGGTTTTTTTAATGAGGAAGCAGCGAAGGTGAGATAAAAGGTTTTGAAAGTCACATGCTAACACAAAGCCGTGCATAGTGCACTTCCAGGATCAGGATGTTGTTTTCCTTATCCCAATCGGTTTTCCCCCTTTACGGATAACTTGGAGATGCACGATTGCCTTACTTCAGCATTCTATTGCAGGCGTTAATGGCGTATGTTTATTCCAGTCCCTACTACCACTGATTCTAGAGGACTAAATGGCAAGAAAAATCAGAGGAGACAGAGGTACAGCAAGGAGCTGTTAATCACTGAGTAGACAGGCACAAACAGGTAAATAATCAATGAGGAGGTGGGATACAAAGAGAAGGTGACAAATCTCAAATAATATATCATTGAATTTAACACTTTCCATACATAGTACAAACTCAAAATTGCTTTACACTGAAATATTATATAAATCTGATTTTGCATATCTGATGAATTGTGCAACATGAATTTGTAATATTCTACAAGGAAATGATACATACAAAGTTCTTACAAATAACATCAGAGGTTTGATATATTTATGAATCGAACAGCATGTTGTTTGAAGAAGAAAATATTTAAAGTGATGTATTTTCTGTTGCATGGTGCAGAATATATCTCATTTAGCTTTGGCATCCTGTGAACATAACCTGTGCACTTCAGTTCACTCGAAACTGGATGTTTGTGAAAGTGTCAGCATTTTTGAAAATAGGAATTTCTAGACTCCATCATTAATTCACTTTGTTAATTGCTTAGAAGTGGTATCAAGCCCATCTGAGTTTTCTTGAGACAATGGCCCTATATTCAAAATGTGAAGAACAAGTCAAAATGAATTCCACGATCAGCTTTTTCATGTTCAAATTGTTAAGTTAATTTGGAAAGCCACTCTGGGATTATGTTACATGTATATGGTTGAGCTTTTCATATGACTTCAAAAGAAGCAGAAGCTTATACCAACATTGGCAAAGCATAAGACCTCATGAAAAATATATCTGTTCCATTAAACAACCTATTAAAATGATCCTATTGTTGCACAGAATGTCATTCTTATCAGATGGTCTCTGTTGATAGGGCAGGTCACACACAATTGAAAAAAAAGTTAGGTAATATACATAACAAACACCTTTTTTAAAAGGATTTGTTGTAACTTCAGAACCGTTTGTCTAATTTAAAAAACAGTGCTTAGTTCAGAAGAAAAGGGAAATGCATAGCCATACAGACATATTAAAATGTATGATATATTAAAAATATGCATATTTCAATAACTCTTGTGCATGCAATTACAAAAACATAAATGACGCCTCAGAATATTCTTGTAAGTGTGAAGTTATAATTCTTATCAAGATCACAGTTCCTTCTGACAAGTATAAGAAAAATAAAAATTCCTGTTAAATTCCCGTTAAATTGTTTTGCTCATTCGTTGGTGTAGGGCTAGCTCATAAATGACACATCTCCTGTGACAAAGAAGATGCAATAGACGAATGGAAGCAAGGAGGGATGAGAAAGTGAAGGGATCTTATCATATGCACCTTCCAAACCAAAATTGCTTTGTCAAATGATGCTGTATGTTTGCTGGGTATGCAGACTCAAAAATGTAGGGAGAAGGGACCTTTTTTGGGAAAGTATGAAAGCAAGAGCGTTTGTCCCAAAGGAGAAAAGCTGATTGGAATTCCAATTGGAAGTAGCTGAAAGAAAATCTTGTTAAGATGGCCTTTTCCAGATGGGACTGAATTGGGAGGCTTTTCTCAAGACAGAAAAGGGTTAGCTGACAGGGATTTTGGGAGCAGGTGGACAGACTAAAAGAAAGAGCTTGTCAAGCAGTGCTGCCTGTTTATTTACCTAACGCGTGCGGGCTTTTGAAGACAAATTGAAAGTAAGTACAATGGTCTTATAAGTAAATTAAATCCCAGATAGCAATACAAGTATTTTGACAGAAGCCTGTTTAAAGCTTGTGTCACTGAAATGTGCATGTGCATTGTGATTGATAATTAAAATTAAAACCATAAGTAATTTCGAGCAATTTATAATCTCCAGATTCTTAGTTGAAATAAGAAATGACAAATAATCTAGTTGTTAATGAATACCTTGAACAGGAGTGTTGTGAGGATGAACATGTACCATTGAGCATAGTTAGAGTTAGACTCTACTTCTCCCACACTCTGAAAAGAAACAGAATTCCTGAACCCAAGCCTTTAAATTGTTGCAATGAATAAGACACCACAAATTATATCTATTCCCAAACTAGGAAATACTATATTGTTACAGATATTATCCTACATTTTAGATTTCAATGAATACAAGAATCAGAGAGCCATATGCTACAGTAAATATTGTTGTCTGATGCAAATACTTGCAATGGTTTCAGACAAGACAAAGTGAATTGTTATGTTTAAAAGTATATTGTGAGAACTGATTTTTAATCAAGCAATCAATGGTAATTTGTGTGTCTACATTGTGGAGCATTTTCTTTTGTTGCCTAGAATAGGCATTCAGATGTGTTGTTCTATGCATGGATATTTGTGCCAATTGGAATGAAAACAGTAGTGAGACAATAGCAGGCAGGTTTGTTTACCTTTAGGTAGCCATGTATTTATGTTCAATATTGTGGAAGACTTCATCAGCGCTGAAATTAAGTGACCACCTTTAACTCCTATATCAAAACAGCTAGTTTCTTGTACTATCAGATTATGTGGCGGTATTGTTGAATTGGGGGATTGTTAAATGAGTGTCATTCTTTATGCAAAAAGAATCCTTGGGAAAACAAATATCTTCACTAGATAGATGCCAATACATAATCATTGATCTGAGAGGGGTTTTGCTAATGAGAGTGGAGAAGGGACGCATGTTGCTATGGGAATAGCAGAACAGCCTCCTTTGAGGACTAGTACTCATGTATGTTTCTGTTCAGAGCAGTCTACTGTGGCCTGGAATTGATATTGTTAGTCCACCGCATGAGTGAGCTATCACCCTTTGACATGAAGGCGGGGGCACCAGATGAGTCACCGGAGGAGACAACAAGGTGTGATCTAGCACACACAGAAATGGTTCCAGTCCAAAACTTATGATAAGATCTGCATAACCTCATGGCAACTAGACATCAGCCTTGAGGCACTGGTAGATATGGCCCTCCATCACAATGGAACATAGCTGCATGTCCCTCCCAGGGCACAGCCACCCACATACATCTGCAATAATCACTACTTAACTGCACAATACATATCACCACTGCCAATAGAATGCAGACGAGTTCCATGAAACAATTAGGTCCAACTGTGCACATAACCAGTTTCCTCGCCTTGCATACTCCCCTAACAGTCAATCGCAGCACCCATGCACTATGCAGATCTCCATGGGTCGCTATCAGGGACTTAGCTACCCCTACCTGTCTCGTGCTGGCTAGAAATGCACAAACGCATGCTAGAATCCTCCTTCAAATCTCACATCTCGGGCCTTGGTCCTCCAAGCACGTTCACACCACAGCACTTTGAGGCCATACCAATGACAGTAGGCACTACACAAATGCCATATAACAAAACAGGTAAAGGAAGAGTAGAATATTACACTCGATAGTGTGGTAAAGGAGGTCATGTTTGCTGATGACCCCAAGGATGGGGACTAGAGAGACAGGTTCACTAGTTTAAGTGATGGGGTGTTTCTTGACGGACTCCAGGCCTCAAGGCAATCAATTAGGAAAAGGCCTCCTTTAGGTTCCCTTGATGCATTGGCTAGAAAGGAGACCGTCAGCATCATGTGATCTGTGATGCCAAAAGCTGAATTCAGGTCAAATAGGAACAGGGTACAAGAAAAGCATTAATATCTCAGGGATCCTATGCCCCAAAATCCAAAACTGATGGAAGACCATGAAAAACACAGGCAGTGTTGCATGGCTATCCTGTATGGTGACGGCGATGATACAAATGAAGAAGGGTATCCCAGGAAGTAGCAAACATTTATTTACTTTTGTAACATTAATGCAGACTTGATTTTGTGCATAGTCTAAAATCACATTAATCAGTGTACCATGGGAGAAGTGGATCTCCATTGCAGTTCTGAGTGTGACTTTATAATAGCAAAAAAACAGAGGACATAACTACACAACTCATTACAGATTCTCAACGATGCAGGTAGAATACATCTCATCAAGAACAGCATGTAATTGCTATGACACACTCTTGTTATATGCGAGTAACAATGACAATAGCATGGCAGTTTTGAAGTGGCCAGTAATTTACCATGATTTTCTTCGTCAGTTTCGAGAGCTACCCTTTTGTACATGTGGTTAGAGCAAGCTAGCAGGGACTGTGAATTCAAAAAGAGATGATTGCATTGCAAGGTTAAGAAGCACTTTGGCAGACCTCACCGGTTAGCATGAAAATCACATACTGAATTTCTTTATGAATCGATGGGATGCGGGCTCGAAGAAGAGTGGGAAATGAAAAAAAACTGAGGCAAGCTCACCAGGATCTTAAGGCGTAGGAATCACATATACCTGGAGAAGTGATACTTATGCATTTAAATACGGAGTAGGACATTTTCCATAATTTCCTATTTTATTTAGGATTAAACTGCATGCCTTAAGCACCTAATGGGTTAAACATCATTAAAAGAAGCACGATTGTACATGAAAACCATTAACGCGCATCAGTGCAATTCATGCACCTATGGGTGCATTAATAGCATTCATTTACTTCCAGGTGTGCAGCCATGCCAATTTAAGTAGAGGTTACGGGGTGGCAAGGCAAATATTTATCAACACGAATGCATGTATATTTGCTGTGGTTATTCCCTTATTGCGACCATGTTCACTGCACAGTCTGTGCACTAAACGTACACCAAAACTGTTTGGCTGTAATGGGCAAAATATGTGTGCTGCAGTTAAACAAAAATCATGCTTTTCAGGCTGGGCTGTTAGGTGGCGCTTGTGCCACCTATAAACTGAAACTATTGCATTAGAGTACAGGTAGGGAGAAATGGCATATGAGGAGGGACACAAAGCTTGTATTTGGCTGTTTGGTTATTTGCCCAGCCATTGACGGCCATTGGCAACTGCCTCATGGAAACTCTTTGAGCTTGCTTTAATCAAGACTTGGCATCAAACGTTACACTCAAAGTGCCTGCAGTGTTTTTCCAAAGCAGTCTTCCAAGAGGTCATTACTTAATTGGAGATGTAAGCATGCTACTGGTGCAATAAAAAACTGCTTAACCAGGTCTGCCTTTGGCCACTCGATTTATAAACACTATCCGTGTTCTTCAATAAACTCCTGTTAAAAAATAAACCTTGACAAAGACAACAGTTTTGGCTTGTGTAGAGGTATGAGTGATTTGCCAGGCACTGCTTTTAGATGGCCAGATACCATGTTCTCACCTGCTACAGCCAATGAGTGGTTAACACCACTACGACAGTGCCTAGCAATTGCCTTTTGCATACCTACACAAAGGTTCAAACTGTTGGCATTGTCAGTGCTTGTATACATATGTATGCAGAAAATGACATGATTAATGATTAATACATATATGAATGAGAACCAGAAACATCAATATTAAAATCCCCTTTCTTAAACACTACCCATGTCTTATGTGCATACTGCCAATTGATACAGTTGTAGCACTATGCATATCTGCTTTAAAGCACACCGTTTGTGAAATATTACACATTTACCTGCATGTTCCAACATGCTTCCCTAAGAAATAAGTGAGACATAGTTCTTTGTATATACCATGTTGAAATATAATTTACAACACAGGTGTAAAAGACACATGCTGTAAATCAAACAGGAAAGAATAACAATGTGTATCAATCCGCCCCACCAGGATTGGTCAGAAACAGAATGCCTAAGCATTAGCATCACAAGGGGTGGCAATGTCGTGTATTAGGTACATTTGCCCAAAAGTGTTTGCGTTACAGCCATCAAACTGGGATAAGTCCAGTCAAAGGGAGCCTATATGGGAGGATACATTCTCTCAAATCCCCATATCCAGAAATGGGCCCATCAGGGCTGTCAAACCAGTTTTGTAGGGTCTCCCCACAAAGGAATGAATTCTCAGGCCAGTCGTTTTCGGGCGCAGTTGGTGAATTTTCCTCCAGTGGTACTCTTATACTTACCAAACCTGCCATTCCATTGCTTCCCAAAACCTCGAAGGATATTTGCCTGAAAAAGTCATGTAGGGCAAGAATCGAGGATCCCACTTTATGGAATGTTGCCATGGATCCCAGAAACATCATCATCGCCAATGCGGACAAGCCGAGGGAATATGAATCAAGGGAGGCGCTAAAAAATAAAATCTGAGCTTGGCTCCATCATAAAGTAGGCAGTACCTGTGTCAGAACCCAAGACCTGAGAGTCCTTCGAAGGATTCAGATTAATAACTGGTGTTCCCTTGGCAACACAGATTGTATTGTTATTGGTTGTGGTTCAAGCAGCTTCCCCATGTTTTTGAACAGAAACACAAATCTTCGGAATATGTCCTCCTTCACCAAGTTAAGAATTATTGTGAATTGACTCTTTTTGTCTTCATGGCTATTATGTATGCCTTGCTAACTTTCTTTGTCCCTTCCTGATGTTTCCCTCTTTTGCCCCACATTTTTATGTACTTTTATGTCTTGTTTTTGTACTGTTTGATTGTTTTCTTTTTGTCAGCGCACTGAGGCCTGCGGGCGTGTTGCGCTACATAATAAATAAACTAGCTACTTAAGCAAAGATTGATTTAATGTTCCTACGCAAAGCGAGGGCAAATAAGAAAGGCTAAGGGCGTCCAATGCCCTAAATTGGACCTAAGGCGGGTGGTAACGATTTTAGCACCAATCTAACTGCTTGCCCAACCAACAATAAACAAAGCAAAACATAAACAATGACACACATATCTCAATGAGCCGAATTACTATGATACTGGACATGCAAAGGTGGAAGGCACGGCGACGTCGGATGAGAGAGGCGCGTGCGCGGAGGCACATCTAGGAAGAGGGAGCCAGAGCATGGATATCTGTTGCTAACATCTGCATCATTGCACAGTGTGTGGGGCTGTGGAATTGTAACCATACCAACTATGGTGTCAACGCTCAAAAGTTCGGCCAGGCCCGAAGCTGCTGGCTCCACGGCCGATGCTGCTTGACCAACAAGCAGCGTGTGAACGTGGTGAGGGACCCCGCGGACTCAATGACGTGTGCACACGGTGCGAGACAAAGCCAATGAGTGTGGGGGACATGTAAGCCAATGCGTGGCAGGTAGTAGACAGAAAGACGACCTGTTGCAGAGAAGCCAGGCGGCCCACGTTGGTGTGGCCGGATTCGGGGATAGTAGACATCCAGACAATAGCAGAGACTAGTGGCTAGGATCCTGCCATCTTTATTGGGTGGGTTGCATGCAACATTCTTAAGAGGTTGCTAATACTACTAAAACAAATGATTTCCATGCATTGTTTTTTTTTATTCTTTTGTCTAAAATACTTCAAGGGCTAAAATGTAATGTTCATAAATATCAATAATGCACTCTGGGACTGGTCTTTCATCTTTCCGATTGCAATTGGTGGACTAAAACATTGGATTAATCTGACCGGAGCAATAACAAGAAGCATTTGCAAAGTCAAGCATTTGGGCTTTTGAATCAGCATGGAATAGGGATTAGACGCACCGCCAGAATGGTAATACATTGCCATAAGATTCCAACAGCAGGGAAATGCTGTGAGTATCTGCGCATACGTCAACAGTACCTTGCCAATGACTCTCAGTAATACCTATACATAAGACAAACCTGTTGGCTTCAGTACTATAAACAGATGAGAGGACACACATATTGCCTATGAATCAAGTGGCTGAAGGCACACTTTGTTAAAACATTTTTGTTACACCAGGATCTCATTTTCAGAGGCAATTAAGCCATTAAATCTAAAAGAATACTTCCAAATAACACTTGCAGGTCCTATACAGCACAACATTTGATATGACTGCATGGTAGAGTTAACCCAAAATACTTCTAGGAGAGGAGGAGGATTCTTTTGAACCAAGAAGGGAAAGTAAGGGATGAGAATGGCCATATGGGTTAGCGTGGCTTTCCAGGGGTCAATGGGGTAGTAAATAACCAAACATCTTCCCCAAGCTGTGGCCCTCCTCACATTCCAGCTATCTGCTACGTGTGCATCAATGCAACTGTTTTGGCTTGTAGGTGGTTCTACATCACCAACTAACTGGCTGCCAGAAATAAAAATGAACACCTCCCCCTTCCTCTTCACTCATCATTGCTAGAGCATAACAAATTCAATAGTAAGCCCTACATAGAAAAACGGACATATTGTTCTTACATGGTTTTAGTACATTTAAAAGGTTCTTCATCAACAGGCCAGATACATCTTTAGCTGTCCCTCATTTGCAAATCAAATCTGTATCAGAAGATATGACTCTAAGACTCTGGGGGGGCGTGGCCTGCACGCATGCCGTAGAGACAAGCTCCCGTGGAGCTCTGTCCGAGATCCTGCTAAAAGAACTATTAATGCCGAACTAGCCCTACTGCACGCGATTTAACTGCATGATCCTGTAGGGGAACCAACCCCCACCACTCGACCCGACTTCTGAGCCGAATCGCAAAGGAGAACACAGAAAACGCGAAGCCCGAAGTCGAGCCCCTGGAGACGACAAGATGGCGCCGCCCGATGCAAGCTGCGACTGACGCAACAGCCGACTCGAGGCCCCGCGGAGCCCCCAGCAACGACCGGCTGGTCGGACCAATCGATCCTTGGCCCCTCTCGGCGCCAGCTGCTGAGAAAGCGGAACGCTACGAGCCCGACGCAGCAGGCGAGGAAGGAGTTGCAGATCCTGAAAGGCGGGAGCGGACATAGACTGCTTAGGCCCTGCGGTGTGGGGAAATCCTCGGCCCCGCAAACAAACGCACCCACACGTACTCTCGCATACTGGCGGGGGAGCCGGGGCACGCAACCCACAGCCTCGGCCAGGCTCCAAACCCAAAGCAGGCAGCGGAGGCTGAGAGTGAGCACTCAACCACCCGGATACACCCCAGCAACAGCGGCAGTGAGACGGCCTTTTTGACCCCGGCCCAAGACGGGACACCGAGCCGCACTGCAGACCGCCACAACTAAAAAGCGCCCTGACTGCTCTGCCGACCATACACTGGAGAAGAGGAACGCGGGCGCGGCCTGCTGAGGACTATCCCAACGAAGCAAGAGGCACGGAGCTGCGTCCGCCTGAACGTGGGCGAGACTGGGAGAGATCACAACCGAGGGACACGCAGCGGGAGGTAACGGGGCCCAGCACGATGCAGCGCACGGGGCGAAGACCCCACGAGACACCGGACCTTGTCCCACAAGACCTCCCAACACACGGGAACGGAAGGCCAACCCAACCCGGGCCCCGGGAGGCTGGATAACGCGAGGGGCCCTCTCCTATAACCACAGCCTGCCAGGCAGCACAGTAACTGCACCTAATGGACCGCTGAGGGACACAAGATCGACCGACATACCCCCCGGGAGACTGTATCAAGGAGGCCGAGGGCTCCCCCAACTACACACTGGGCCCGGCTAGCAGGCTGGCACACCCACCGGGACGAAGTCAACAGCAAGACCGAAACGGAGTAACCACCACAGCCTGACGAACCCACCAAGGAGGCGAGGCGATTCATATAACTACTGGGGCTACTAGACACTGGCTGACCGCGGAACCCCGCTCAGGGCCCCCACTAAGTAACGCCGGGACCGCAGCATTACCAGGAGGCGGTACGCCAGAACCACACAACCTGCGGTGCAGGAGTCAGAGTGGGACCCTGGGAGGGATATGCCGGCCCCTAAGAGCAAACTGAAGCTGGTCACAATGGACTCATTTACGACGGCTGGACCCCAAAGACAACCTCAACAGGACCAAGAAACTTCAGGGGAACCCTCCCAGAAGGAAGAAGACCTTAAACACGCGCAGGTCCTGCAGGCAATATCGGCCCTCCGCGCATCGGTGGAGGGGAAGATAGAGGAGGTGAAATCGGACATACAGCTCATGCGTCAGGATGCCCGCAATCTCACGGAAAGGGTCGCGGTGGCGGAAAACGTACTACAAGACACTGTGGAGGACACCCAAGAACTGAAAACGAAAGTCCAGGAGCTTGAGCAGAAGGTGGTAAGGCTGGAGGCACGGTCCGAGGAGGCCGAGGGACGAGCCCGCCGAAATAATATCCGCATACTAGGGGTTCCCGAGGACATGGAAGGCCCGGACCCGACCGACTTCGTCGAGACGCTACTGCTGCAGGAGATAGGCCCAGGGAAGCTCTCCCAAGGGTTCTAAGTGGAAAGAGCACACAGATCCCTTCAAAAACGTCCACCGCCAGGCTCACACCCAAGACCAATCATAGCTAAAATCCTGAATTTCCGAGACCGTGAAACCATACTACGGTACTCAAGAGAAGGAGGAGAAATCAAACGGAACGGATCAACGATAGTCATATACCCGGACTACACGCCCACTGTGCAACGAGCAAGAAACTCCTTCATCCCAATAAAAGCGCAACTACGGAAACACAACTTAAAGTATATGCTGCTCTATCCGTCACGCCTCAAGGTCCTCTATAAAGGAAGAGCAACATTCCTGGAGACACCAGCTGCAGCGAACATGTGGCTGGAACACAACAACATAGCTGAAGGCAAAGATAATCCACCGACATCGGATATGGGATGACATCGCACCCACCGTCACAATGAGAAAGGGGAGACCCCCTCATACAAGGCAAACAAGGCAGACAACGACATCCCAGCAGAACACCACTAAGCAGATTGCAGAATCGGACGGAAACTCGAAGGACCACACGAGCACGGGAAAACGACCCTCCCTCACGGAAACTGTGTAGGCAATTCACCTACACGCACCCTGATCCGGAAGGCCAGGAGTGGCCTGGAAGGCTCGGGACCCCTCGAGCGTTGCAAGTTGGAGGCAACTGCTGGGGGCAGTTCAAAGTTACACGGTTTGCTGTTACCATTCAAAAGAATGGAAGTTACTACTGTTGGTAAGTCTCCAAGAATGAACAGAAGGGGGAGAGAAATTGAAATGAGGGAGGAGGAAACCTGCTACTTATCCCACACAGGGGAGGGGCCACTAACGCTTGCATCTTGCAAACGAAAACCACCAAGAGGGGAGCAGAACGGACACTATACCCACCTTGAACCACCATGACCACAACAGCAGTTAAAATACTGACATGGAATGTGCGAGGTCTGGGGACATACATCCGCAGAAACAGAATTAAGACCTACCTGAATAGAAAAGGGGTGATGATAGCGCTACTACAAGAGACCCACTGCACGGCAGACTCACTGGCCAAACTCCAAACGCACTGGGGGGGGCAGGGTTTTGGCACTGCATACTCCAAATACGCCAAAGGGAGTGTATACCTGGATACACCCACAGCTCCCTTTCCGCCTGAGAAAATCAGAGATAGATCCGGAGGGTAGATTTGTGATGCTGTGGGGACACATAGAGCAGACAGAAATATGCATAATGAACTCCTATTTTCCCAACAGCAATATACCGGCCCACCTGGACTCGCTATACCCCAGAATTGTGCAGCATTGAGATAGTCTACTTCTCTGGGGAGGGGACCTCAACTGTGTATGCGATCCGGTAATAGACAGATCCATCCCCCACCCGAAGGGCCCATCTGCGGCGACAATGGCACTGACTGCAATGATAGATAGGCTGGACTTGGCAGATGTGTGGCGTGAAACGCACCCAACGCAGAGAGGCTACTCATACTACTCATCACCGCACAAACTATGCACGAGATTAGACCACATACTCATAGGCAGAGAACACCTGCCCCAGGTGGAGGGAGCGCAGTATTTAGGAAGAACCATATCTGACCATTCCCCACTCATGGTGACATGGAACCACAATGGCCCCAGACCCCCGATCCCCATGTGGAAAATGCCAACGGAAGCACTTAAAGAGCCAGGCTTTAGGGAGGAGCTACAAGAATCCATAGATAGCTACATAGACAACAATGTGGGAAGCGTAGAACACAGCAGCACGGTATGGGATGCCCTGAAAACAGTGATAAGGGGGGAAATCATTGCAAAGGCCGGGGGAATCAGGAGACAGCTCAGGAAAGAACTAGATCAGCTGGAAAAAAAGATAGAGAGGCTAGAGGCAGCCCCCATAGGCGGCCAGAACAGGGAAACGGAACTCTGGAAACTCAGGGGGGAAAACGACTCGGCGTGGAACAGGCTGGAAAAGCTCGACCACGCGGCCATAACAAACAGGGCACACACAGAGGCGGACAGACCGGGCAGACTGCTGGCCTGGTTATGCAGAAGGGAACACCCTAGACACACCACTACCACGCTGCAGGACGAGGAAGGGAACATACACCACACACAGCAGGACATAAATGACACTTTCAAACGCTACTACACAAAACTCTACTCACACGAGGAACAGGTCCCTCCAGAACAGATCTCAGACACCCTTGATGAGATAGGACTCCATAGGATACCACACGACCAAGCCCTGATGCTAGATGCTGAAATCACGCTTGACGATATAACAGAAGCTATCCGGTCTCTGGCAACGTGCAAGACACCTGGCACTGATGGCCTGCCCCCGGAGTTCTATAAAGCATACGAACCCTCCCTCGCTCCTCTGTTATATGAGGTATTGCAAGAAGCATATGAGAGGGGAGTGCTGCCCGAAAACATGAGGGAAACGCTGGTGGTCCCGGTCCTTAAACCGGACAAACCGGCGGAACTGTGCGACTCCTACCGCCCGCTAGCAATGCTAAATTATGATGCAAAAATTTTAACAACAATACTAGCCAAGCGACTCTCCAGAATAATAGGGGACATAATACACAGCGATCAATGCGGCTTTATACCGGGCCGAAATACATCAATAAACCTGCGTAGACTACAACACATTATGGCCCAAACCAATGACGACAAGAACCCATATGCACTAATGTCCTTAAATGCCATAAAGGCGTTCAACTCCATCTATTGGGAGTGGCTGGTGGCAGTACTTAGGGAATTTGGTTTCGGACCCGGGTTCATTAGATGGGTTCAGATACTGTACACAGGACCAAGAGCTAGAGTGAAATCCGGGAAACACATATCAGAAGCCTGGGACATACAGAGAGGGACCAGGCAGGGATGTCCACTATCCCCAATGTTGTATATACTAGGGCTGGAACCCATAGTGATCTATTTTAGAAAGCAGTTTTTTGACGCTGGCATACGACTCGGAGGGGTGGACCACATTATCTCACTCTATGCAGACGATGTCCTTATATATGTTAGAGATCCACACCTCAATGTACCAGTCATGCTGGAGGTCCTGGACAACTACTCCAGAGTATCTGGGATCCAATTCAATAAGTCAAAGTCCTGTATGTTCCCCCTAGCGGCCCTAAAACGTGTCGAGAAGGAGGCACTCCCGAAGGTAGGGATAAAATGGCAAACCACCGAATTCAGATACCTAGGAATCCAGATAATGCACACCCCCACATTGATGCACGAACACAACACAAAGACGACGATCCGGACCCTACGCAAGTCCATGACCTTCTGGTCGCGACTCCCCCTGTCGATGATGGGAAGGGCCTCCATAATTAAGATGATTGTTTTACCGCGATTCCTATATGGGTTCCAAAATGTACACTACTATATCAAAAAACCCTTCTTCAGACTACTGGAGACGCTGATAAAGGAGTTCACATGGGGAGAAAACAGACACAAAATAGCACTGACAACACTAACCCTGCCATACGCCAGGGGTGGCATTCAGCTCCCTAACCTAGAAAAATACTATCTAGCAGCACAACTCAGCTTCATAACTAAATGGCTCTCAGACGAACCCACTGAAGAAAACCCCCTACTACAGACTACGAGCTTCCCTCTTCACTTGAAAGAACTGGTATGGACACCATCGAAACTGATGGGAGAAGCACCGCACATAGTCACCCTGGGGAGGGAGGTCTGGCGCAGAGCGAGGACACTCGCCCATGCACAGAGGGCCTACTCACCAGAGATCCCACTGATAGCAGACCTATACATAGCAGCTACAGACCTGAAACAAATCAGATTATGGGAAAGGGAAGGGCTCTACACCTGGGGAGACCTATATGAGGAAGGCACATTCAAGGAATTTGACACGCTGCGGGACAGTGAGGGCATACACTCGGGACAGTTTCTCTGGTACCACAAGATCCGCGCCATAGCGCGAAGCAAGTGGGAATCATGGCCTGAAGAACCGGACTCTGATCCACTATTAACACTGCTATACAACATGGGGGAGGGCTGCAGGCCAATATCCCAAATATATAGACAACTGAGCGACACACCTAACCCCCGAAGCATGGACATGAAAAGGAGATGGGAAAAGGATATAGGTAGGGAGATGTCAGAGGGGGAGTGGAACCGGGCGCTCACATTCCCCAAGGAAGTGTCGAGAAACCACTGGTTCAGGCAAATACAGATGAATGTGCTGCACCGAACCTACCTAACCCCGAAAAGGATAGCCAAATTTAGCAAGCAAACGCAGTCAAATTGCACTTGGTGCAACAGGGAGGAAGCAGACCTAATCCACATGATGTGGGAATGCCCCAAAACGAAAACACTCTGGGGAAGGGTGAAACAACAATGCGAGAGGGCAGGCATGACCAAATACAAATGGACGCGGAGGAGTGCTTGCTGGGAACCTACCGCAGATTGGCCAAGATGAAGCACCTAGTCAGACTCATGGACATAACGTGCATATTAGCCAAACAAACCATAGCCATGTCTTGGAAAAAAACAGCTGGACCACAATATAGAGCATGGCATGGAGAAATGAAACGATGGCTCCCAGCTGAGACTAGGGCCTGGGAAGATAGCGTGGCTAGATCAACTGAAGAGTCCAGCAGAGCCTTGGAAGCATGGAAGGAGCTCACTAGACATATGTTTCTCCCCTCAGACGACAAGCCCCCCTGAACCAACGGCTTAGTGCGGGATCGCCTACAAGACATAAAGGAAGACCAGACGAGAACTAATAAGGGACGCTATGGGCCTTTGGGAAGCATCCCTCCTACACCCTGCAAATAACACGAATGCCCCCTCTCAAACACCCCTAACCCCCAGGGGCGAGACGAGCTGATTCATGCGAACACCATAAGGAGACAGTTGTTACTGTTAGTTAAAGTTAATATTAAAATGTATTTTGGTTTGTACAAGAATAAAGCACAACATGGATATATGTAACAGATGCTATTGAAAATGCCAATAAACAAATTTAAAATTTTTTTTTTAAAAAAATGACTCTAAGACTCTAACATAAACCACAACATGAAAACTATTTATTTTCTCCTGAGTTGGTGATCTCAATAACACTTTCTTTTCTTGTCCCGTTTGCTTACTACTTGCTATCTCTCATCAGTGCATTACAGAGATGGTACCCAGACTATCGCTTCAGACTATATGATTGATAGCTGACCTCCCCAGACTTATTGCTCTGTGTCTGTTGTTTCATGTATATTGGCTGAGTGATAATTGGCTCAAATTGAAAGTGGACAAGACAAAGGTACTTGTGGTGGGCCCGCCCCGTCTACCTCATCTTTACAGACCCCTGCCATTTGGGCCTCAGCCCTTGGTCCCCTTTCCTCTCCGGTGACTACCGTTCATGATCTGGGAAGTTGAGGTCACTGCTTCACTCTCTAATGAGCTCAGGCAGCCACAATCTGTCAAGAAGGCTACTACAAGCTCAGAATGTTGCGGGAAATTCTTTTATTTCTTCCTCCCCAGTTCCAGGCTTCTGTGGTGGCCTCACTGGTGATGAGCACAGTTGATTACTGCAACTCACTCTCTCTTGCTTAACCTATGTATTTAACTAATCAGTTGCAGAAGCTCCCGAACTCTGCCACCAGAGTAATCACCCAACCTTTTAGAGCACACATCTCTCTGGTTCTTTGGAAACGTCCCTGGCTCCCCAGGCTCCCCATCTCCAAGCGTATTCAGTTTAAATCTGCATGTTTGGTCCATCAGGAGTTTTATGAGAGTTTTAGTGAAAACCTGCACTCGAAATTCTGTCCATATATATCCCTGGTAGTACACTTCATTCTATGGAGCCTTTGTATGTCCAGGTTCCTCAGTTTAGACTTTCCCGTATGGTTGGTGAAGCCTTTTCAGTAGCTGCGGCAAAATTATGGAATGCTCTACCCCATACTCTACATGCTACGGTAATCCATATCGCTTTTTCGCAAGCTATTGAAATGTTATATTTTCTCAATATTATTGGCTTTATGATCAAATCTCTGTTCTGCTGGGGTTCTTAGCACCAGGATGACCTTTGGGTGGATGTTCTGCACTTTATAAATCCATAACATAACATAACATAACATAACATAACATAACATAACATGGCTACCTGATTGCTGCCTCTTGTATGCATCTCCTTGATTGACTGCTGGCTCCTTGATTATTGTCTCATACAGTGCTCCTTGATTGGCTGCTGCTGCTGCGTACACTACACACATCGACCAGCAACTCACACACTGCGAGTGAACAGCACTGTTCATCACTGCATGCGTTAACACCATACTAATGATACACCTCTGCCCTCACTCAAAGGCCTCCAGCAACCCTCGACCAACACATCTCAGGGTCGATCTCGTCAGTAGCAAACCGAGCCGGATATTGCATTGGGCTACATTCTGGATGCATCTTACCTAAGTGCCCTCAGCATCTACATATATATCAGCACACAGTAAACAGAACCTTCCATGCTGCATTTATCAACATTTCCTTCAGATTTCACATTTTGCCTCTCCCTCTCCTCCCAAAACCCTCCCCACCTTCTCACGTGTAGGACCTTGTTCCAAGGAGACACTAGAATCGCACAGGCTGCACTATACAAGACCCCTTTACATTACACTAAATCGCATTACTAGAGAAAACAGATCCCCGGCAACTTGGAATGCCGATAAACATTAGCTCTCATGAAGCCTTTGAGACTTTCAACGATGTAGTTTTGAAGATCAAATACTGAGGAGCTCAGCAAAATGTGCAGACAAATAAACAATGCTTTCGAAATGTAAAAAGAAACCCATCTGGATTCATAATTTGTCTGTGTAGTCTCACAGCATATGAACAGCAAGTATGCTGACTGCAATTTACAGCCAACGGGTTGAGCTTAATCGCTTTGATATCCAAATTAAAATGATGTGACAATAGGACGTCTTAATCCCATAGGTAATACTGGGGTCTGATGTGCTGCATTTTGCTCCTTGCAGACAGGATTCCACTTGAAGCCATATTCTGCATTTACCCCCATGTTGTAAGGTAAGTATATGCTGCATCTAGCTTAATTGTGTAAGGAAGCCATATTCTCCATTTAGCATTATGGTGTGAGGTAGCCATATTCTGCATTTAGCGTCTTGGTGTAAGGTAGCCATATTCTGCATTTAGCCTAATTGTGTAAGGTAGACATATTCTGCATCTAGCCTACTTGTGTCAGGTAGCCATATTCTGCATTTACTGTCTTGGTGTAAGGTAGCCACATTCTGTATTTCCCCTCTTCGTGTAGGGTAGCCATATTCTGCATTTAGCCTAATTGTGTAAGGCAGACATATTTTGCATCTAGCCTAATTGTGTAAGGTAGCCATATTCTTCATTTAGCCTTATTGTATAAGGTAGACATGTTCTGTAATTAGTCTAATTATGTAAGGTAGCCACATTCTGCATCTTGCCAAACTGTGTAAGGTAGCCATATTCTGCATTTAGCATAATTGTATAATGTAAACATATTCTGCATTTAGCCTTATGGTGTAAGGTAGCCATATTCTGCATTTAGCCTAATTGTGTAAGGTAGCCATATTCTGCATTTAGCCTAATTGTGTATGGTAGCCATATTCTGCATCTAGCATAATTGTGTAAGGTAGCCATATTCTGCATTTAGCCTTGTGGTATAGGTAGCCATGGTCTATAATTAGCCTAATTGTGTAAGGTAGCCATATTCTGCATTTAGCATAATTGTGTCAGGTAGCCATATTCTGCATTTAGCCTTGTGGTATAGGTAGCCATGGTCTATAATTAGCCTAATTGTGTAAGGTAGCCATATTCTGCATTTAGCATAATTGTATAATGTAAACATATTCTGCATTTAGCCTTATGGTGTAAGGTAGCCATATTCTGCATTTAGCCTAATTGTGTAAGGTAGCCATATTCTGCATTTAGCCTAATTGTGTATGGTAGCCATATTCTGCATCTAGCATAATTGTGTAAGTTAGCCATATTCTGCATTTAGCCTTGTGGTATAGGTAGCCATGGTCTATAATTAGCCTAATTGTGTAAGGTAGCCATATTTTGCATCTTGCCTAACTGTGTAAGGTTGAAAAAAAGAGGATGAGGCGCGCACTCTGGTTCCCAGTCATGTTTACATGCAACTTAGTTTGTATTCTCCTCCAAATGTTTTCTTGTCTCAAACAATCATCAGGAAGGCTGTTTTCCTTTTCCGGTGTTGCTTGTTAGTTTCCATTAAAGTCTCAAAGGATTCTGGTAGCTGTATTAGCACAATGTTTTCACTTCAGGTGACCAGGAACCAACTCCCCTGCAAAGCACAAATCTTACCCTTGATAGGTGGAGGGGGAAAACGATTGATATCGCTCTCCTTGGTAAGGTATGGTGACCCCGGTGCTGCTGCCTCTTAAGTCTGGGACTTTAGTAACACTTTGTAGAAAAAAAGAAGATGAGGTGCGCACCCTGGTTCCCTCGTCTCACCTTCCCTTTTCTACATAATGTTACAAGAGTCCCGGGCTACAGCGGCAGCGGCACCGGGTTACTATGCCCCATATAGGAGAGCCATAATGATGGTTTCTCCCCTCCCCCAATTATCAGAAAGAACTGTGCTTTTGGAGGGGAGTTGGTTCCTGGTCACCTGAAGAGAAAACATTGTGCTATCACTACAGCTACCATGATTCCTTGAGACTGAATTTGAAACTAATCAGTAACACCTGAAAAGAAAGACTGCCTCCCGAAAGATTGTCAGAGACGTGAAAGCGCTTGGAGGAGAAGATCAACTAAACTGCAGCATGTATATATGACTGGGAACTAGAGTGCCCGCCTCACCTTCCTTTTTCTACATAACTGTGTAAGTTAGCCATATTCTGCATTTAGCCTAATTGTATAAGGTAACCATATTCTGTATTTAGCCTTATGGTGTAATGTAGTCACAACCTGCATGTAGCCTAATTGTGTAAGGTTCTGCGTCTAGCCTAATTCTAATACGTGGCACTGCTCTTTGCACATAGTTGGAACCCATGATGTAGACATTGTTGTTTGTACAGCTAACCCATGTTCTCCCCTTGCACACTGCACCTTTCTAACCTAGTGGAAGGCACGGGCTCATTCCACACACCCTCTACTCAGATTTAACACAACCACTATCGCACAGCCCCTCTGCTATGAGAATGAAGCTACCATTAACAACATAAATTCACTCTGTAGCTTCTCATTTAATTCTCTATCTCCTTAAACACAACCCCCCCCCTGTTCAGTTCATAGATGACCTCTGCTACGCCCATCCACACGCCTTTCGGACATGAGTGAATAGCAGGGTCTTGGCCACCCTCACATAACTTTAATGGCCAAAATGTACACACGCATTGGACTCCAGTCCCTCCGAGGGCATTCAGACAACAGCACGTTGGGACCATAATTATAGTGAAAAGTGCTATACAAATGAGAACATGAATTAATGAATCTGGTGATCCAATGACTTCAATGGAGGTGGCAAGCATTTTAAAACCACGCGCATGCCAGGCCAACTTTATGCAGTATTCCTGTGCATGCAATTAATATGACAAGAAATAAGTGATGGTAGGAAGTTGATGCATACAGTTTGGCTGTTTGCACATGAGAACAGTTGTAATCAAACTGTATGCGACCCAGCTAGATTATGGCGACTATATCCAAGACAAGATGCAGGAACAGGGTGATGCAGTTAAAATGGCAAAGGGGGAGCACAAAAAAAAGAGAACGTGGCAGGGCACGCTCGTCGACTTGTTGGGCGTGCCTGTTGGGAAATAGAGGAAGATGGAAATCATTAGCGGGAGATGGGGTACAATGGGATGAGTGCAGAGGCAATCGAGGGCAAAGCGGGACTCAAGTACATCAGGTGATGTAAAAAGCCAAGAAGCACTGAGGAACAAAGGGAGAAGAGAGTTGAGCCAAAAGGTTCATGTGAGGCAAGGGGAAAAACGTCCTAGGGACACTGGGGTGAAAGAATGTGGGGTGACTGGGCTTCTTTCAGCAGATAATGCCCATGATTCTCACTTCCTAATGTGTCACTACTGCAATTCCAGGGTGCTGGTATACAATATGACTTATTTGCCCACAAAGGATAAGCAGCCTCAAAGCACTTAAGACTCCAAAGAGGTATCAAGGTTTTCAAAGTTGACTGAAACCAATAACATCAAACCAAAAATAGTGGTCAAACAATACAGTTCCACGCGAATGTGAATGCAGGTTAGCCGTACTTGTGACAAGTTAGGTAACTGCTTTTAGAAATTGCTGGCTGGATCCATTAAGGCCAGAACTTAATTTAATAAAGATAAATTTAACCAGGTCTGACAGTCAAATATGTTTTGGAAATAATATGGACCAACACACTTCACTATCTTAAGCACCAGTTGAATGGGTGGTGGCAGAGTGTTTCACAGAGACACTGTACAGACAAGTATTCAGATGATTTCAGATTGTATTAACCAATCTTCCAAGCCAATATCAAATCTCTCTTAGTAATAACATATTAGCCTTTCAATGAGTTGCCTCCCTTTCAGAGTTTACTTTTTAGTCACACCACTCCACGTCTTGCCATATGGCCAATTTAGATATCTTCTCAACCATTTGTTGAAGGCTTAATATCCTTGCTAAACATAGAATCATATAGTTAACTTTATGTGTTCCCCAGAGTTGCCAGTCCCATGGGTCTCACAGGTACTTGATTTGTACTTTCTTGCAAAGGGATGACCAGTTTTGGCAGCTGGGCTGCATCCTGGAAAGGTTGCGGGGTAATCTCATAATATGTCTTTTTGGCATAAATGAGTCTCAAGAATCATTCCACACAACATTAGGCCATCTGCTCTTTAATTGAACATATAATGTTCATATGTGTAAGTGTGTTTCCTAGCCTTGCACCCCTTGTAAGTACAGAGCTCTTCAAGACTTCTTAAGAACGTTTCCTTCCAAGGTGTGTATTGTTTTCTTTGCAGCTCAAATTGACCAGCATTGTTACCAGACTCTGGAACTCATCTTCTGGCAAATGCTTGGCTTACCTCTGTAATACCTCCTGATTGGGGTGGTTCTCACATCTGCGCAGCCCCTCATCTGTCACCTGTCAAGTGTTACGCTCTCCTTTTCAGCACTTTGTGGAGTAACAGTTCAGCCCACTGTGGGGCAAGGGATCCTCTTGTCTCAACTGCACCTACTGTATTGTAGCAAGTGCTTGTGTTTCCAGCTCACCTCCTGATGATGTGGCAAGTACTGCACATAGCTCTTAAACACCGTGCATATAGAGTTTGGATCTGTTCCTCTACACATTATGCGGCAAGCACTCATGTCACCTTCTCAACACATCCTAAGGTAATTCCTCTAGTACCTCATATAAGTGTTATGTGCTATATGTCTCATTCCGCTATTCAGCACCAGGTGTGTCAAGTTCCTCTCTACACTCCTCTGCACCTCTTATGTTCAGTGATTGTGTTACCACTTTAGCACATTATGTGAAAAATGCATAGCTCACATGTGCAACACCTCGGGTGGCAAGTCATTAACTCTGCTTCTCTGGGCTTCCAGTGGAAAAAAGCTTTTTTTGCATTTTCAGTCTCTTGATGGTTAGGCGCTCCACTCTACAGCTCTGTACCTGTTCTGGTCAGTGCTTACTTCAGTTGTTCAGCACCTTTGGGGCAGTTGCTCTGCTCAGCTTCTCATACCCTCTCTGGCAAATTATCACTTTGCCTGTTCAGCACCTCTAGGGTCAAATGCTCCTATTGGCATCTTTTCACCCTTTGTGGCGAGAGCATGACTCACCTGTTCCAATGGGTCAAGTGCTCTCGTCGGTTGCTCTGCACTGCTCCACTTCCTGGCATGTCCTGTGTCAAGTGCTCAGTTCTCCTTTTCTCCTGCTCCATCTAGTTGTCTACCAGATACCACTGAGTGGAGAGTGGGGAGGGAGGGGTGTGTGTGTGTGTGTGTGTATGTTGCAGTTTTTTGCAGAGACATTATTACATTGAACATGTGGGGGAAACCGCTGCACCACACTTTTTAAAAGAAATGCGAGTAGGGGACATCCCTGAAACCTGTCCCCATACATAATGTCACCATATATAATGTCGCCATGGCTTTTCCCAGCGAAATTGTGTATGGGGACATAATTACCTGATACCTCTTTTCTCCTGAGTTCCCTAAGCATGGGATTTGCTGGATGGACAGTGCACACACTCGCCTGCGTAATGGGATGATATTAGAATAAAACGCTAGTCGGTCTGACTCACACTGACACATTGAATAACATGAGTGGGCAATAATAAACTGAATGTTACAGCGCTTAGAGGTGGATACACATGGAGAAAACTATTATTGTCTTTGCAGATTAAACAACAGCCTGAGAGCAGGAGTAGCAAGGTCCAAACTCAATCTTGTGAGCCAATGTTATTTTTAGCTAAAGCACATCATGGGTAACACTCAGAGGCCCTGATGTAAACATAGATGCGGCTAGGCTGCCAGAAAGTGGCTAGAGGTGTTTGCTTCCCCAATGTACGAGAGGCGATAGATTAGAGAAAAAAAGCATTTGCTTCAGACATTTTGAGTTTGCAGTTACTATTCACAGTATAGTTACAGCTTACATGTATTACTGGGAACAAGCATTTACTTCAGACATTGTAACATTTTAGTTACTATTCACAGTATGGTTACAGTCCACATATGTTAGAAGGGACACACATTTGCTTCAGACATTCTAACTTCTCAGTTACTATTCACAGTGTAGTTACAGATTACATGTATTACTGGGAACAAACATTTACTTCAGACATTGTAACATTTTAGTTACTATTCACAGTATGGTTACAGTCCACATATGTTAGAAGGGACACACATTTGCTTCAGACATTCTAACTTTTTAGTTACTATTCACAGTATAGTTACTTTATTTTCAGGTTTGTTTATTAAGCCAAGGATGATATATTGCAAGAGTACATTCAAGGTTAAATATTATATGTACAGTATGATCTGTTCCAAGGCAGGTTATATAAAAAACATAAACCTATAAACAAACGTAAAAAGAACACAAACTTTCCATGCATCTAACTTGGCTTGGATACAAGGTAAAAGGCAAATAACAAATTGCATAAGGTTTGACAGCGTCTAGGGTGTCCCAGGGTGATGAGGGTGCAGACGTCAGGGGTTTGTACATAGGCAGGGTCATGGGAAGTGAGAATGTGCATAGCCAAAGATTTAACATAAAGTGGGCGACTAAGGATTTCATGGCGGTTTATCATCCGACCGATGCAACATAGTGAGGATTATTGATTTCCAGGTTACAGAGGTTTCAGTAAGAACATCATCAGTAGTATACAGTGACATAGCCCATGCCCTAGTTTCAGCTTTGCAGCAAGTTTCAAACTCACTCAGCGATAGTGTGTTTTGTGGGCCCTTGAGGGATTTCCAGGACATGGCAATTTGTCTCTTCGCGAGGATGCTCGCCTAGGCCATAAAGCTGGTGATATGTTAATGTTTGCTTTGCCTAGAGTATGCACCCAGCAAGCACACCATCGGGGTCCAGTCATATCTAGTAACTCCAGCCAGTTTGCATGCGTGTTCAACTTGGGACCAAAAAGCCTGCACTTTCACACATCTCCAAAATGTGTGGATAAGGTCCATGTTGTCTTGATGACACCGAGGACAGGTAGACAGCGTGTTCTCCCTGAATTTAGGTATTCTGCTAGGGGTCATGTAAGTGCAGTTCTTAGGGAAGCACAACACGCATTCCTAGTCTTTGTCAGCAATTTCAGATCCCACATCCGCCTCCCATTGCAGCTTCAAGTCGGGGCTACTAGCGCCGGACCCAGTGCACCAGATAAGATTTTGAACTGGGAGTATTTTACTCTCCATTTTTTAATTTTGATAGTAAAAATGACTTTTCTCCCTTGCAAGAGAGTCAAATGTATGCTAAGTTCTATACCTAAACCCATGGTCAAATGGTAATTTATATAGCGCTTTTGGAAAAGTGCTGTACATAGAACATATTTATAACAATTATCACCAAACCAAAGTCGGTACTCCTTTATCGACCTCGAAAGGATGAAAAGCTCAGTTGGCCTTGCCGGGATTCGAACCTGCAACCTACAGATCACGCACAGATTGCAGAAACAAGTGCTCAACCGGTAGAGCTGTCTTATTGGCTAACATCCTTCAGAGATCAGTAGACCGATCGACTGAGGTATAATAATCACAGTGCCTAGATGTTGGACAAACCATGTATGAAGCACTACATACAGTTAAATACCTAAATGAATTATCACAGGGACAGGTTTTGCTGAGTTTCTATTGCAATTACAAATGTAACTTTCATTTGTTGGTTTTTGAACAGAGCTTGCACTTCCTGGAGAGTCAGGTTATGGATGTTTTAATTGTAGTCTTGAAGATTTGAGCGGCTAGAACACCTGTGATTGGTGTAATACCGCTCACCCTTGAGCAAATACTCTGCTGCCACTATCCATTTATAATAATGTACCCCATTGACTGCAAGGTTGAATGGATGTAAACCAGACCATGCCTAGTCATCATTTTACACACTGTTCTTATAATTAGAGTGTACATTAAATTATAAGTGTAAAAATGATCTGCCTCTGCATCATTATGCAGACAGCACCGGAACTCTGAAAAATACAATTGTGTAATACTGGTTTGTTTTCACTACAAAATATTAATTCTCTGTTGCATCTTAGTTTTCCATCTTATTAATTATACAATCCTAAAATACTATGAAAATAAATATGCACGGTGCTGCCGTTTGCTCCACACACACCACAGCAGAAGCTGGATGGAAAGAAAGCATTCCTTTTATCACGGTGTGCAGTTTCTTTTTTTGAAAGGCTTCAGGGAAATACATTCTGTTTCAGAGACTTATATCCATGGCTTCAATTACAATCATGTAAATTTTCATGCGTAAAAAGGCCTTGTACGCACCTTATCTGGAGGCCTGGCTGGACCCATTTAATAGGCAGCTGTGAAGTCGCTCCACCAGCCTCCAGCAGTCTTCCAACATATCAGTCAGAGCCAAGAGTCCATTTATGGCTTGCAACCCCCCCTCACCTTCATGTACCTCAATAATTGGCCTTTGGAGAAGCATGATTGTAATGTCAAATTTTACAAGTCTCTTAACCTGTCCCCATTGTACAAGTCCCCCCAGGTATAGAAGCCACATTCCTCCCAGAGCCTATAAACATCCAGATCCTCTCTGTTTACACATACATCAGCCACTATTGGCACATTGGGGGAATAGAGACAATGCACCTTATGCACTTTCAAGGCTCTGGACCATATCTGCCTGCCTAGCTTTACAATCAGAGGATGAGAGTTCATGCAGTTTGTCAGTAGCCACAGTATTTCGTTGATCCTAACTGGCACCACCAGTTGCTGGAGTAACATCAACTCCGAGATAGGACCATCAGAAAGCCACTTTGAGACGAAGCTCAGCTGGGCTGCCAGGTAGAAGAGTGCAAGCCTTGGCAGTTGTGCCCCGCTGTCCTCGTAAGGCATACACAATACTGCAAGGGGTAACTTGTGGCAGTTTGGGCCCCAAAGAAGATCTCTAAGCATTGTGTCCAGCATGAGGAAAAAAACTACCTCTATGTAATGGTGGACGTTAGTGAAATGATAAAGGAATCTAGGAAGGATAATAATCTTAACAATGGCAACTCTGTCCATAAGTGACAGCGGTAACTGGAACCAAAAGGACATTGATTTTTTTAAGGCCGCCCACCACCCTAAATATGTTATGGGAGTGCATGCCCTTTGGGGTGTGTCTAATCTGAATGACCAAATAACTGAAGGAATGCTTCGCCAACGGGAGGCCCAGGTTGGGCGAGTTGGCCTCGTTGCCATGGAGAAGCCCAGCCAGTGGGAAGAGGCAGGACTTCTGTCTACTGAAGGAGATCCCGGATAAATCTGCAAATTTGTCCAGCATGTCCAGAATCATGGGGAGGTTATGTTGTGGTTCACATTGGTAAAGTAGGACATTGTCTGCATAGAGTGATATCAAGTGCTTATTTTCTCGAATCATAATTCCTGCATCTAGGTATTCCTGACGTAAGAATGTTGTCAGGGGTTCCATGGCTAATATATATAACTTGGGTGAAAGTGGGCAACCCTGCTGTATCCCCCAGTATATATTCCAGATGCCAGATATCTGGTAACAAGGCTTTACTCTGGCCATTGGCAAAGTATAAAATAACACAACCCAGCGGATGAATCCCTCACCCAGCCCGAAACTCTGCAGTGAAGCAAGCAACCATTCCCAATATACTGAGTCAAAGGCCTTGATGGTGTCAAGGGATGCCACGACATAGTGCTCTTCATGGGAATGTGTTTGGTCAATAATATGCTAGAGTCTACGAAGGTTCAGGGCAGTGCTGCAACCCAGCACAAAACCTGTCTGGTCTGTGTGTATCAGGGAGTTGATAACTTTGCGGAGACGTGTCACCAGCACCATTGTGAGGATCTTAACATCATAGTTTAGCATAGCAAGGGGGCGGTAGTATTCACAGCTATCCATTGGTTTCCCGGATTTGGGGATAGGTACCACCAACAAATCTCTTAAGCTTGCCGGCAGCATGCCCGTTCCATAGGCCTCCCCAAATAACTTTAGAAGTACTGGGGCTATTGTAGAGCTGTATGCTTTGTAGAACTCCAGAGGGAGCCCATTGCTACCCAGTGTCTTACAGGTGGAGAGGGAATCGATTGCCTCACCTATTTCGTCCACAGTGACGGGTTGGTCTAGGGACATTTGTTGGTCAGTGGAGAGCCTCAGAAGCTAGATCATTAAGAGGGCCTCTATGTCTTCCCCGGGGATCGCGTTGTCATGGCTATACAATTGTGCATAATAAGTGATTGCCAATTGGGATCACCAGGGGGCCCACATTCATCAAGGAGCAGCGTGGTCGGGGGTCGAGGGTATTCACGTTCACAAAACAAGAAAACTTGGAATGGGATACACTACTATTGTATGTCTATTTTCTTATTATTCAGTAATTAAAGATTCATTATCAACTTCAGGTACCCTGGGTGGACCCTAACTACTGGGACAAAAAATACCCCAATTAACAGCCTGTCAAAAAAATTGACACGTTACCCAGTCACTCCAATAAGGAGAAAAATAGATTCTCCATTTGTATATTTTGAACAAAGTAATTTTTTATCAAGTTCGAAAGTATAATTATCATATGATTTCATAAAGCAGCAGTCATATACACCAAATGGTTTTCATACATTTAAAGAAATCGTGTCAATAAATAACAGCTTCTTTTCAAATTGGAAGAACAAAGGAACATAGATAAATCAATCTTAACAATCTTGTGTATTTACCAAAACTCAAATGATATCACTTAACAATGTCATCATTCATAATGAATTTGATAACACTCCTATATTTGTATCAGAGCAACAAAGCATCAATAGAGTTGGTGCATCACTGATTCCTGAACATCTAATACAGATTCTACACTACGTGTTTCACGGCTTCTACTTCCCTTCTTCAGGTGTAGATGTTATCCTTTTCAGTATCTAGTGAGGTAAAAGATAAGGGAAAATGGGTCAACACTAAACCCATATAATTGTTTCATTACATTTTTTAATTGATTGGTTATAGATTAAATACAAAAGGCCTGTAGTTACCCGTAGTAACTGATTTCACAGCCAATACTCCATTTTGAAAGCTGAAATAAAGGGAAATCAATCACCCTTTTGGTAGTTCCCTTTTTCCTATTTTATAATTCTCAACTTTAAAGATCACAATCATATATGTAAATCACACTAACCTTGTGTAGTTATCTCATGTATTCCAAGGATGTTAATTCCAATCAAAAAACAACTTAAAGTCAATCACCTTTTGTTGATTCAACCTGAATAGAAAAGGAGAACAAATAGTCCTGATCATACGTACCTGCATTCATTATTAGTCTTGCAATATATATTTAGTACAATATTCATCGGTCCCTGAGTGATTAGTATTGTAATATATACTGTATATATTCTGCACTACATAGTTCTTTCAGCTGTCCCGAGCCAGCAAAGAAATAGTCGATCCTAGTGTATAGTCTGTTGCGGGTAGAGTAATAAGAGTACCCTCTAGTGTTCGGGTGTAGCTCCTTCCAGACGCCACCAGATCTAGGTCAGTTAACACCCGTTCTGGGCAATAGTTGCCAGGGAGGGGCTGCCTCGGGCAGAGGATCTATCGGGCGTTGCATCTCTAACACAATTAAAGTCACCTCCCCATAGAGTAAAGCCTTCACACCTAGGTGCAGTAAGGCTACAGAGGGTGTGTGTTTGAGCTGGGATTGTGTGATTCAGGAAATATGAGTTCACAACGCAAACCTCGTTATGGTTAATGTTACCCCTTAAAATTAGGTGTATCCCCTCCTTATCTCTTTCCACCTCAAGCAATTGGAAAGGGAGCGATTTGTTAATCCAGGTCAACACCCATCTAGAGAATTTGTAGTACGTGGCCCCACAACCCGTTCCGCCCCACCGGCTCCGAAGCGCCTCTTGTTCCCCAGCTAATAGGTGTGTCTCCTGGAGTAGGGCTATAGATATTTTCATACGCTGCAAGCATGATTTCACTCGATTTCTGCAGAGGTAGGAGTTCAGACCTCTCACATTGCAGGTCAGAATTCTAATGGTAGCCATGTTTCTGATTTTTGCAGAGTAACCTCAGTGGGAACTCAAGGTCCCCACATATTGCAAGTAACATGTTTCCTACCCAATTCGAGCTCCCGTAGATCAGGTCTAATGGTGTTGTGGCCTGTAATGTCTTCTACACTGTCACAGACAGTCTGACCTAGCACCCACGCTGTGCGCCAGTACAGCCAAAGTCATTACCTTGTAAGCCGTGATGTGTGGATTAAACACGAATACAACATAAACAACAGGATCATAAAACCGTGCCCAACAAAACCGCGTTTTTCAGGCAGTCCCATACCACTGAGGCCTGGAATAGCCATTGTGTACCAGGTAGTGGAACCAGCAACAGGCTGGCACCCAGTGTCAACTATGAGCGTGCAGATATGTTCAGCAGTAGGTAACTGTGCTTCGCCCCCACTGAGCAAGAAAGGACATTTGTGGCAACATCTACTCGTGTGCACCGCAACAGTAGTTGAGGGAAACCAAAAAGTTATACCAGGAAGCACAATCCTGCCAACTGGTCCGATAGGGAGTAGTGTGCAGGCTCAGAGTCCTCTCACTTATGAGTGCATCTGGTCAGGTGACTGACTCATCCTTGCCAGACAAGTTATTGAGTTCCAAACACATGGTTGTAGCTTCAGGGCTGTCAAGGAAGTGCGATCTTCAGCCTAGTCGGGTACATCTACATATATTTGAGCCCCAATTGTCTGAGTCTGATCTTGGTGGGCAGAAATGTGTTCCTGGCTCTCTGGACTGCAAGTGTATAATTCGGATAGATAGCAATCTTTGAACTGTCTCTTAGTATCTCGCACCCTTCTCCTGGTGGGCTCTCTCAACTGCAAAGCCCTGCAACAGCTTTCCTGGGCCAATCTCCAGTAACAGTACATTTTCAATTTAAGAAGTCAGATCCGGTCCCTCTGAGCCTGCTGGCAGGCCAAGTAAGTGTATATTGTTCCTGCTTGACCTGCCCTCAGCGTCCTCAGGGCACGTTTCCAGCATAGTGTTCCTTCTTTCCAATTCCTTGACTCTCCCATCTAGGTCCTTAGTTTTGGCCACGGTGTCATTCAGCCGTGTTTCAGCTGTTGTGACCCTATCAGCCACCTATCGGACGTCCTGCCTAAGCAGTTGCGCATCGATCTTCTCCTCGTCTATCCTGGTTTCTAGAGAGGTCCGAGGGGAGGCAATTGCAGCAAGCAATTGACTTTCCTGCAGGTCGTGCTTGCGGGCCTGTGATGTTGACTGTTCAGGACCCGCCAATTGGGGAGTTCCAGAGTGCTTGCTTTGGCTAGCGAATGTTAGTTTCCCTTTGTTCTTTGTGGGCAACATGGTGGGGTGCCAGTTAGGAGGAGAGTGCAAAGAGTGTGTCACATCATCGCACCCTGAGCCAACCCTTGGCACAAAGATAGAGGATCACGAAGCTCACTGTGCGGCATACTGTCAGGTTTCAAGGATGTGGTCTGCATAGATTGGGTCTCCTTCAATCCAAGTGAGTAAAGGTAACAGCAGGACCACAGCGTAGTCTTATCCAAAATGGGGACAAATAGTCTGATGGAGGCCATGTAGCCAAGGTCACACTGATAGTGCTCCCAGATAAGAAGGAGCTTGTGGGATTGGCGGGCCTCAGTGCGATTATAGTGGCCAGTGCAGGTGGCAGCGGATCAAGGGAAAAGCCTATGCACAAGCCCCTCCACCAGTCCATTGGGCCGAGTGCACAGAAGTCCAGCACGAGCGCCTGGGCCGGGGGCAAGCAGGCACTAAAGGGGCCCAGGTCCGTAGGGGCCAGAACAAGCGAAGGGATTATGGTAAGCATACCTGAAGTGCCAATGTGTGGCAGTAGTTTGCAGATCATCCCTCTGCAGCTGGAGGCTATGAAACCGCAATTAGGCGTTTGCAACACGTATCTTTCATGCATAGTATATTGTGCCTCCACCTGTCGGCGTACAGGTGCAGGGTGGTTCTTCAGCAAGGAGGTGTCATTCCAGGCGATGCAGCCGGGCGGTCTGCCGATCGTCTTCCTCCCAATTCTGCTTCCGTGTGCGCAGGTTACGTGCTCTGGTCTGTACTTTCTGAAGCACGCACAACCAGTCCCCAGGACTCACCTAGTCCTGTCAGTCAGGCACCACTACATCCGGGCCAGGTGCTTAGCAAGCAGATCGAGAGCAGGGTGCTAGCTCAGCATGCGGAGCCCAGTCCTGCCTGCGACCCTCCACCTCACTCACACAGCATAACAGCGATTGCCATCTTGGGTCCAGGGGGTCGGGTCGCCGCGCTAATTTCTCTGGTTTCCTGACTCCAAATATTGTCAGCAAAAGGACAGCTGGACAGAATGAGCTTCCCCCAAATGGGGCTAACATTGGAATAGGAATAGAATCCACACTGGTAGCCACTGCAAGCAGCTACTCCCTCACTGGGTGAGCTCAGGCCACGCTCCCTCTTCACAGTATAGTTACGGTACAAATATGTTAGACGGGACAAGCATTTACTTCAGACATTGTAACTTCTCAGTTACTATTCACAGTATAGGAGTTCTTTGTTGCTCATGTGGTTCTATCATCACATTCTAGGAAATGAAAGAAATGCATTTCCAGGGAAATCCATTAAAGCCTTTATCTAATTGTGATGGAAAATCGCACTGCACGTGCTTCTTTCCTACAATGAAATGCACGCATTAGAGAAACAACAAAATGGCGCTGTTTGGGACCTCTCGGATTTCAGCTCGTGCGTCCAAGGACAGGGCACATTTCCGCTTGCATGGACACTTTCTCATCGATCACGGGTTGAGTGCAAGGAGGATGCACCAGAACAGCTCCGGTCAGCCACCCAGTGCAGATAATGCTGGCTTCTCAAGTTCTCAACTCTGTTGTTTTGCCCCTGCAATTCGCGGAATGAAGTAACAAAGTGTGGAAAAAGGTGCGCGCTCGTGTTAAAGCCTGCATGCAGTGTTATCGTTAATGCGTGAGTTTCGTTTTCACACAGCGTGCTGGTTAAGCGTTATCTTTCCTCTACCAGTGTGTACATGTCCAAAATCATCCGTATTTATCGAGCTTTTTCAATGTTTTTACACTTATAAGTAATCAAGACGGTGTTATGTGTTTTAATCAAAAAAATGTGTGGAATATTTTTACCACATTTTTTTACCACAGTATGTGGAAGGAGAGCCTGTGTCGCACCAGCACACTTTAACATCCCCACATCCCACTCGAAACCTTTATATACCTTTTGATGGTAAAATACAGTAAAACAAATTTGCCGAAAAGCAATGTGACTAGGGGTCAACCAAAGCACATGCAGGACACCTGTCCCTGGAGCCCACCCAGCGAAGGGTCCCCAGCGATAAACATCTTCTACAGTGACCCCCAGCTACCTGTTTCAAGCCTCACCTTTCAACACTTTTGCATGTTCACCACTAACTCTGAATAGGAACTGCACAATACTGTGCTGCCCAAGTGGTATGCTAGAAATAAATACTATGTTGTAAAGACTTTTACCCCTGTAGCCCCTCCTGGTGTACAGTGCTCTGTTGCTTCCAGAAGCCTCATTTCTGTGCAAGGAATACTATTGGAAAGGGGACATGCTTTGCCCGCACCCCCAGGAGCTTGAAGAGAAGACAAGGACGGCTGCAGGCACTATAAGAGTTCAGGGTGGGTGCTCCTAAGGTTCTTGTACGATTCATGTTTCTCATGCTTTGTAGGCAAAACACATATGTGAGAATAGCAGCCATTTTAGATATTAGCAGCCATATTGTGGCACAAAGCTTAAACGTAGTGCGACAGTCAGCACACAAGGCCTAGGCCATGAAAATGGGCAAGGGAATAGGTTGTATCCCACACACTAATGAAAAAGGCCAGAGCTGCACAGCCCCATAAACCCTCAAATGCCCTAAAATGTTGCCAACCTTTGCGCCCTGGGAATAATGTGCCCTGCAAAGCCATGGGTTGAGGACTGAGTGTCTGTGAACAGTGCAATCCCATGAGAAGGAGGGCACAGGCCTCCAACCCCCACCAGTCCAAATCCTAATTTATAGCAGCCCAATGCCCTGGCTTCATATCCCCTGAATTCCAGCCAATCAGATAACCCCAGACCACTGACCATAAACCTGTTGGACCCCCGATCTATCAAAAAAGATCAGAAAGCAGGGCTTTCCTGCCTTCATTTCTAAGTCATCTGATTTGTGCTGCTAGATGCAGGGTTGGATGAAATGATAGCCCAGAACGAGGGTGGGAGACCTTGGAATGGTGCAGGCCTGCCTAGGAGCGAGTGAAGTGTGTGGATCAGTGTGGCCTGAGACCCCCCCGTACGCCTGTCTACCAAGTGCACTATTACAGAGGTAGTGATGTGTTGTTTTGGTTTGCAAATAAATTGCCAATAACTCAGCCTTGCACCGATGACGGATGAACATCGCCCATGTGAAGGAAAATGGACAGATGAGGCTGGGACCAATGGCTTGGCATCCTCCATGGAGCATGCCGCCAATGTATAGGGTCTTGCCAACCAGAACCCGGGTTTTTACTGTATGTGATGACATCACCAATGACAACTTGTATCCTCATAAGGTTCTGCTCATGCAGATTGTGGTAGAAGGTTTCCACGGCAGCAGAGTTCTTGGTTGGTGCTTTTCCTTTTGTATGGAAAAAAACCATGTTATCCTTTGGCAGAGATGTATTGAGATGTATTGGGCCTTTTTACCGAGTGGGTTGTATTTTTTCTGGTGTGACCATCTAGGGGGCATTCCTACATTACTCAAAATGAAATAATAGATATAATAAACAAGTACAACATGGTAATGCTATTGTTCGTCCTGTGTAGGTAGCCATTGGTAGAGAAGATACTTGTAATTATGCCAAGTGGGGCTTAACTGTCTCAAATTAATGCTATCACAGTGCAGATTTTGCCACTTCTTTGGAAGCAAGCATGCCTTAGCAAATGTGCCCGCACCACTACCTCACTGGTTCCTGACTTTCTGTCCATGCGTCCATCCACCTGCAATATATTTATCTTTTTCACTGCAATGCAGCATCAGACTTGTGCAACTTTTTAGTTGCTATCAAAAGTGAATCATGGGCTAACTGCTCCCTTCCAGCCACATTCCAACTCTCTTTTTTCATGGTGTCTCCCTGGTACAGATTTGGACTTGGTATGGTATATTGAAAATAAAGGCTGGGCTTGTGGACCCAGTGAAAAGTACATTCACACCCAGGGAAGGGCCATTGGCCCATCAGATTGCTGGAACACCGGGCGAGAATTGACATTGTCCGCCCACTGTTCGAGCCACCCGATGACCTTCCATGGGTGGTGCCATTTAAAAAACAATGTCTATGTGGCAATGCTCCCTGTTGCCTCCTCGCATCCCCTTTAGCCCCAACACCAATGAATCCTGTTCTCCACCCCCTTTCCACCTCCGAACTTACCTACGGGACCAGAGCTTTGAGTGGCTGGGATCGGAGAAGAGACTGGGATCGGAGAAGTTCAGGGATCAGAGCTCAAAGCTCTGGTCTCTGCGCTCCTCTGATCCCAGCCTCCATGGAAATGGAAAAGGGACTTACTCTCTATTCCCCGTCTTATTTTAATTGTATTTTCTTCTGTTGGGAGATTAGCTAGGCAAACAGTGAATTTCCTGAGGGTGAAAAAAATGACATTCGTAGCCCGGATGAACCCTGGTGTGCAAATGGCTTTCACACTCCGGTGGGGGGTGGCGGACATGGCCGGTAACGGGCCACAGCTCGAGCCAAGGCCCTCTCTTCTCTCAGGCCTACCATGGCTCTAGCTTGCGGGCCATTAACACCCATGTCCAGCCCCCCTCCACCCCGCTGGGCTGTGAAAGCTATAGTTCTGTCAACGACTGGCAATGAGAAAATAACATGCATACATTGGGTAAAGTCGGCTGGCACTATTTTCAATACTGAATTTAAATATGTATATTGTATTGGTGGACGTCACACCCAAAACCTGAGTGTTCTCACAAAGCAACTTTTCTCAGCACTTTGCCTTCTCCCCCTCTCTTCATTCCGGGCCATACTGCCAAAGCAGTCATTGCATGGAGCAAAACCCTGGCCCTAATAGGCTATTTCCCCCTTCTTAGCAAGACAGATTGAGCCCTTATATCAACTGGTTTATGAGGTAGTAGGGAATATTTTTGGCCAGAATGTAGTATATTGTTTCTTAGCGCCAGCCGTGTGCTTCAGTGTGCTGTAGAATGCTGCAAAACGAACTAGTTGACTGTTCAGGCTCAAAGAAAACACCATTCTTCAAGAAATACCTGTCCATTAAGTAGTCAAAAAGCAATCCTCGTTTTATATATAATTTGTAATGTTAACCCAGAATCCTATAAATCAGTTACTGCACAGAGATTTTAGATTTTTTTTTACAGTGATTCCTAAAGAACCAAACCTCATGTAATGTGTCACAGTGATTGCCATGTACACAATCCCTGGGAAGAGATCTGTAATATAGACCTGTGTTTTTATTTCACAGGAACCAGAGACCGAATTTGTAATCATATTGCATGACCCAATAAACAAAGCTTCAAATATTAATACAATTGTATATCCTATACCATCTGTGAAAGCTCCACCACCTATAAACCAAGTTACAAAATGGCGGGGGAAGTCGAGGAGACAACAGTAGCCCGTCTATCCTCGGTACAAGATAAATTGTAAAGACACACAATCTGGTGAAATACCTTGTGCTATAATGATGATAATAGTATGGTGGTAACAGGGACGTCATTTCACCAAAATGCCAGGGGTAGCGGAAGTGACATCACATGACCCTTGAGCCCTGGTGTCATATGACCCCACTCCAAAGTGATGTTGCGGGATGTGTTGGAAAGCGGCATTTCACCCATTGACAAAACAGGAAGTGCTATCATATAACATTGTACACTACAACAAATATGGTTACAATGTCACTATAACGTGATGTACATTTCATACAAGAATGGATCGCCATAAGTATCCTAAAGATCAGTGTGTATAGACCCATATTACCAAATTACTGTGAATGCAAGCAGACGTCCATGACCAAATGATAATGATGTGTTATTATATAGCACTTACGCTTGAGCGCTTTATATAGAAAAAATATACACCCAATATCATCCAACCTGTGTTGGTACTCATTTATCGACCTCAGAAGGAGGAAAGGCTGAGTTCAGGCGTTTAAGAACATCCTAAATCAGTGACTCACCCCCTGAAGTGTGCCTGAAATAAACCTTTAATGAGTCTAGCAATTATTGTATAGAATTCCAGAAAGACACATTATTTGTTATTCCTAATCTTTCTTATTTAGGGTCAGTGCTGAAAGTGTTAGACTTGTGTCACTCATTTTCTTCTTTTTTTAAAGGGGCTTTAACAAGAAAGCCAGCCACTCTGGAGCTAAAGAGCCACATGGTTCTGGCCACAGCCCATGAGCTTGCATTTAAAAAAAACAACTTTTTTTTCTATTTATTTTCTAGAGGTCGCAAGGGAGACCACAGAGTTGCGACCTCTGGCAACCCCTAAATGACGTCTCTGGGTGGTAAAATGAGGCACATGGATCAGTACCATTCGGCACAAAAACACACATGCAAACAGGCAGAGGCGTTGCTAGGGGGGCTGAGGGGGCTATAGCCCCTTGTCTTTTGGTTGTAGCACCAGATAGAAGCTCAGGGGCTACAACCAGCATGCTTGCTTGCCCAGAGTCCCGCCATTAGGGTAGCCCCGAATCTTTTCCAGACCTAGCAACACCCCTGCAATCAGGCCCATTCATCCCCTGAGGACCCCCATGTTTGTCACCACCTCACTTGTATTGGAAACACGGAGGCAAGCAATATGTTGTAGTTGTAGCTTGTGCTTTCCAGCACTGTTCCATTGCCCGGGTTTAAATTGCATTTGCCTCTCGCTCATCGCATGGAATTGGATTTACATCAGTGCAGTCTGCATTCTTAGCAGAGCAGCACTCAACAATTGGAAGGAACGGCTTAATCGGTGGCCAGACATCATTTCCTGATTAACAAGAGCACGTCGGAAACACAGCTATCATTTTTCCTCTGGCAGGATTTAATCTAAATCTTCAACACGTTCGAGGCGGGTATTTTTTTTTTTTACCTTCAAGTGGCGGCCATGAGGAAAACTACTATCAGAGCCAGCTGCAACTCAGCCAGCCTTAAAACGAAAATCAATGCCTCAACGCCTCTCGCGGAGAGCGGGCAGGGAGGGGGGAGGGAAACCTGGGCAGTGGAGGTACCAGTCAAAATGGCCGCACGCCTGGAGCTCCAAAATGAGCGAGAGACGCGGCCGAGGAACAAGCCACGCAATGAAAACAAAATGACCAAAGTGCTGCATTCGAGTTCTTCTGTTTTCCCGCTGTTTGTGTAGAAACCAGGGTGACTGGTGATATAAACTGGTCAGTCGAGAACAGAGAACCTAGCTCTCATGGGACTACTTGCTTTGAGTGCAGGTTGCAGGGGGCGCTGTTGGCTGGCCGCCAATAGAAATCATAGTTTGTTTTTAGCACCCTTTCCTCTATCACAACAATGTATGAATCATTTATCATTATTAATTTTAAAAACAGTAATAGTAATATTAATAATATTCATTTTGTAGTTTTTGTTTTATTAAGTGCGTTTGGTTACATTTTGTACCTTTTACACTGATTAAACATGTCCGCCATCTAACAATTATAACTACGGGCATTGTGAAAAACAACATTGCATGTGTATGCTTGACAAATTGGTGCACATGTTTGAGGCTATCACTGGGGATTCTTTTTGGGAATATTGCCTAAACTCAGATACTATCTCGACCCAACTTGCATTGTTCAGAGTATGGTCTCATGTTAGGACACTTCTCCCGGATCAGAAATCCTATGAGCCTTAGCCTTTGACATCACTTGCCTAGAGGACCCATGGCATTCTATGATTTCAGTCGTTAGTACTTGGATCTTAGTGTACCATGTCTGTACATAGACTTGTAATTGTTTCAATATACTGTTGGCCCCCGTATTACGAAATTGGGACCTATTGAGGTGCCGTATGGTCTTTCGATCGACTCTCTATTGCCTTAAATTGTAGTACATGAGCACGCGGTACGCTATACGGGGCACTGCCTTCTCTCTTGATACTGTGTATCTGATGTACTGAGTTTTGTGTTTTTACATTTTTTATGACATATGTATATGAGTTATGATCGAAAATTTACTTATGAGTTTCTGCTCTTGCGTATGTCTCTGCTTATGCTCTATATGCTTATATGTATTATTATTATGTCATATTGTATTCCTATGTTTGTGTAAATTCCACATTTTGGACTATATCACAATAAGATTATTATTATTATTCAAAACAACATTACGCATCAATAAATATCTAATTAAGCAATTCATAAAACCTCGAATTAATTCAAAATGCACCAAGTGCCTCCAAATGAATAAAAGTTTCCCCGAGCCAGCCAACCCCATAATATTACCATTAATGATGATTATAATAATAATCACATTCTGTTGTGGCGCTACTCGTACCCAACTGACACCCCCATTCCATTGAGAATGAAGGGACACACGTTCGAAAGAGCCCACATGATTGAAGCCTGTGACCTTTGGGGTGTTCGCAGACCCATGTAACCGATGGATTAACACATAGAGGACTGCTGTGGGATTGTTCATGAACGTTTCAGTAAGACATCAGCCTGCCCTTGAGGCAGGCACCCCATGTGTAATGATCACTTATCTCTGTACGGGGCGCATCCCCTGTGCTCGGGTTCTGCTGCTTGGTGGTCAACCAACTGGGCATCAAGTGCAGGGATATTTTTTCTCTTAGCGCCAAGATGCTCCGGCGTGCGAGCGCTTTATAAAACTCATTAACATAACATAACATTTTAATTCTAAACTGCTCAGCTTTAATCAAGTCTGTGCAAAAAGGGTGAGCATACATGTCCTGTGCACTTAAGGGGTTAAACGGCACACAAATAAGCAGATCACATATTTTATTTAACTTAAAAACAAATGTACACTAGGGACTGTCCGACAAACAACTGATTATGGGAATAAAGCAAACACCAAACACATTTCACCCATGAAATCTAATTGGGACACCAATCATAGAAACGTAATATATTGTGCTGAAGAGAAATAGAGAGCTTTCAAGAAATCTATTAAAGGTGTGGATCCCCCTCCAAACCCTGTTTAATTGTATATGCTATGTTGTTCTCTTGCATTTATAGAGCACCTCTCTCCATAGGTAATGGGATCAAAGCCCTTTTCCATGTCAGAGAGGCAAAGGGAAGCATGATAGAACATTGAGTACTGGTAGGGAGGTTAGAAAGTTGGGATGAGGGTGGAGGAAAGATACGAGGCACAGTAAGGCCTGAAAAGGAAAGTTGCAGGAGCAATGTGTGCAATTGGACCACATCTATCTTACGGCTCAACTATATCCTTTAGGGCGCAGCGCTGAAAGGAGAGACAGCTGGGGAAATGTGTTAGCTGCTTCAGGGGTATGTCTGTAATCGACTCTTATCATAGTGAGCAGACTCAGAAGGCAAAGCCCCTTTACTTCCATCCTTCGCAAGGCCCCCAAAATACATTTGGGTGCGGTTTCATGTAAGAAATCTGAATTTGGCAAGTTTGAAAAAAACTCCCTGAAAATTGAACAAAACAACCTTGAATTATTTGGGGTTTCCTCATTTACGTCATGGTTACCAGAAGGATTTTTGTTAGCAAAGCCCTAGGCTTGTTCATCTGCGCAAGCTGCTTAAGGACACAAAGGGACTCATTATGAGGCTGGCGGTAACCCGCCGGTGCTACCGGTGGTTTGCCGCCTATGCCGTAACACAGATTCTGCTTGATTCCCATTCTCATGCAGTCAAATAGGACTCCGTGGGAATGGGGTTACTGAAACACTGGCACTGTTGCTTGCGGTGCTTCAGTAAAAACAATGCTGGCAGAGGCCTGAATTCCAAGCAGGTCAGGCCTGCCAGGGCTCCATGCCTCTATCACCATTATTGGAGAATGGCGGTACGTTGCTACCGGCACCCTTATTTCCAGACCACCGTAGTTGTAATGAGGCCCTGATGCCCGTACCGTGGTCAGACTTTGAGCCTTCCAGATGGTCACGGCAAACCAATGATCATACATAAACACATGCTTCTAAAACTTTATATGATGGCATCAAAAGCCTATTGTACTTGTAGCACATCTGCTGAGAGGTGTTCCCATATGTTCAGTCCCCTTTATTTGGACAAATATGGTTTAATCTTACTCCAGAGTACGCCTTTGCTCCTTTGTGTATATTGGGCCCTATTGTTGTAGGTGTTTTCTATTAAGAGAACAGCATGCATTCGCTGTAGGAATGTGTGTGTCACTAACATGTCGCAACTAGGATCCTTCCACTGTGCCTGTAAGCATCTTGAAGCCGCTCCAGCCATCTCAAGCTGTCCCTTGTACGATTCCTTCCAAAGATGTGGCCCCAAAACTGGATACATTTCTCAGATGAGATCTCAAACAGGAAAAGGAAACGTCTTCCCCATATACAACTTATTAGCACGCGGGCGTCATTATTGACCTCCTCTCAGCCAATCAGAATCTTCAGAAAACATAAGAAATACACATGTTGACTGCTTCCCAGGCATTCTGACTTCAGAAAGCATTTTTCTCTGCATTCAAGAATCAGCAATGACATTTTCCATCAAGATTTCTTACAACAAGACACCACAACCTAATAAAACACAACACAATGAAAGCTGCACTATGGAAAACTGCTTTCAAGTTTGTAAAAAAAAAATACTGTTCACTTTTACATTGCACCTTAAGCAAGCTTGTGCTAAAACTGTTCCAGTTTAAGTACATTTACAATTCAATACTTTCTTAAGACAACCTAGCTACTCACATGCTACCCAATGAAACTATGTTTAATTGACCCGCACCTTTTCTGTAATTTACTAATTATTAAACTAACAAGATAGACTAGCAACATTCTGTCTTAAAGGGAGATAAAGTGAGTTGTCAGTGTCATCTGCCTCCAGCCCCTGAACTAAAGGGGACAGAATACAGCAAGTGACTTCAACCAAGAGAGGAGTGCATATAACTCTTCTTATGCTTCACCGACCATGGTGCCCTCTCATGTACAAACATGTGTAGGAACTGATTTATATCGAATCAGGGCAGCTGTATTGTCTAGCCTGTATCCAATTAAACTGTTCAATTGATTTAGTGCCCGGGCACCTGCTGCAGTGCAACCGCATTACACCAGTGCATGCTGGGGCTTTGCATCCCATTACTGAAAGGCAAAACCAACCCGAGTGCTCAGGGGTGGGTCAGCACGTGTGCAAGGCTGCAGGCTGCTTTCTCTGAGAAGGCCCAGTGCTCCGCTGCAGGGTATAGGCCTCTAGGAGGTTCAGCCTGTAATGGAACCCCCCAGAAGTAGGATCCTCCAGAGGAAGCCTCCAGGACCCCTCCCTCTCTGGCATGTGCGACCTTCAAGTTGGTTGAGCCAATCCATGTGCATGGGCAATCAATGATTTCATTTGCATGTGGCACACCCCAGGCTGGACTGGCCTATAGGGAACTCTGGAGATTTCCCGGTAGGTCTTGGCACTCTGTGCTTCATTTCCAAATGTTGCCATAGGAAAGGGTTGGGCTTGGTGAACATGTGGAATATGGGCCCACTTTGATAATAATTTCCAGGGCCTCTTCTGGTTCCCAGTCCACCCCTGAGCACACCGCATGCAATGTGGGAACACCCCCTTATGCATGTGCACCTGCAAAGGTGACAGAGCACATTCTGCATCACGGGGGTGGGGGGCTTTAAGGACTCTTCTCTAACATTAGTGTCCTCTGCAGCACAAACAACACAATATTCTGTTTCAACACGGGGCAGACGTTTGTGAATAAGGTACATGGTGCCATTGCCCCTCTTAAATGGCACCATAAAAGTGCCTCTCTGTTGGAGAGGGCATAAACCCATTGTTTTACTGCTATCACTACTGTTACCTACGCCACTCACCATGTATTGCACGAGTGGAATACATGGAATACATACATTTTTAGACACACAATGCTTTTAACACATAATGTTTCACCCTTAAAACAGGGTATTGTGCAGTAGATGAACTGGCAATCTTACTTGTATAACACATGCTATCTATTTAACCACACAGTACCAACAGACCCAAAAACAATGTATGCAGTATGCGTTTCCTATACCTGTTATCTCCAGAATAGAACCTGCAATACTTTAAACCCCAGCAAGAAATAATGTTCACAACTCTTTGTTAAGGTTATTTAATGTTGTCTGTCATACACGATTGATTACATTTTAATTTTAGGACCACACTGCACCTTAGTGTTTATAATGAGAGTCCTATTCCTGTCTGGTATACATCCATAATGAGAGTCCTATTCCTCTCTGGTATACATCCATAATGAGAGTCCTATTCCTCTCTGGCATACATCCATAATGAGAGTCCTATTCCTCTCTGGCATACATCCATAATGAGAGTCCTATTCCTCTCTGGTATACATCCATAATGAGAGTCCTATTCCTCTCTGGTATACATCCATAATGAGAGTCCTATTCCTGTCTGGTATATATCCATAATGAGAGTCCTATTCCTCTCTGGTATACATCCATAATGAGAGTCCTATTCCTCTCTGGTATACATCCATAATGAGAGTCCTATTCCTGTCTGTTATACATCCATAATGAGAGTCCTATTCCTGTCTGGTATACATCCATAATGAGAGTCCTATTCCTCTCTGGTATACATCCATAATGAGAGTCCTATTCCTGTCTGGTATACATCCATAATGAGAGTCCTATTCCTGTCTGGTATACATCCATAATGAGAGTCCTATGCCTCTCTGGTATACATCCTTATGCAGAGCTCAGCACGTCCGTACAATATTAACGGTTTGAATGAAATCACAGCTCTGAATAAACAGTGGAAGCTCATCCCTATCCACTCCCGCACAATCCTATATGTCTACTGTGCCACAACTAAATCAAGGTTCCAAACTGGAGGTGATTGGGTACCCAATATTTGCATGCTGATTGAATGTCCGTTCACCTCTTAGACGGGTCTCAGTCCAACTTTGTTCAAGTGTCAATATGAGCAGCCCTGGTAGTCTCCTTCTGCTGCCCGGTAGATGTTCACTTAGACAAAAACTATGAATACAGCTATTATTTACTGCCAACATTGCTGACAATTACTGAAAAACGCTTTGAAACACATTGTGTATAGGTGCTATATAAATAATCTATCATATCATATCATATATAAAACATGCATGGCATCTGTATCTGCCTCACGACCTCCATTGATGGGTTATTGGTGGGTTATCTGTGTTCCCAGTGACATCTCTAGCAGCTGTGAAGGCACCATGAAGCAGACACAGACAACAGGCTCAAGTTTGGCCCACCAAGTTTTAATTACTTGAAAAGGCAGGATGGAGTAAGGTCTAACTTGCCCTATGCTACAGTGGGATTGCCCTACCTATAGACGACTAATGATAGTCTGTGTCAGAAAGTCCAAAGCAAATGTCTGTGTCTAAAACCTATACGTGTCCTCACGTCTAACTGTATACAATGTGTAGGGATGTCAGCATCAAAATAACTATTGTTCAAAGTAAAGCTCAGAACTTCTCCCAGCTCTTGGCTTGAAATCAGCTTCCCCTTCCCCAAGTTCAAAACAGTTCAAAATAAACAGGAGTTCCCTTCCCCTAGAGTTCGAATTTTCCTGCTTTTCCAAACAACACAATTCCTTGGGACACTACCCAGCTCTTATGATATTGTTACGTTTCACCAGTTCACACAAGGTGCTAGTTTCTTGACTTCAAAAACACCTTAGAGGTTATTGCAAAACACAAGCACTCGGTCTAGCCGCAGTTATCAGACCGCAATGTCCACCCGTTACAGGTCATGCAACTGATACCCCTACTTAGCTGCTTTTCCATCAACAATATGCCACTGTTTCAACTGGACAGTGCTGCTTGATTTATTCACCCGTGTCACACTCTCCTGACACTGTACCGTGGCTTGTTTGCCAACCATGCCTTTGTTACACTTTCTTGCTCTCTCCTTGCTCTTGCCAATGCGTGTTTCCTTATGACATACAGTTCCTTGAATTCTTTTGGCTATTGCCAATGCTTAGTTTCTCATATAATGCAGTTCTTTGTATAAAGCAGATTCACTGACTTTCTTTCACTCTGCCCAATGTTCAAGAGGGCCCAAATCTTGCTTTCACAGCGTTTGGTATTCAAACGTGCTTATTTCTGTTTTCACTTAATTCAGTATTCATAAGTACTTGTCATTACTTTCACTTCATTCAGGAATTCAAACCTACTTGTCATTACTTTCTCTTCATTCGGTATTCATAAGTACTTGTCATTACTTTCACTTTGTTCAGTATTCAAAAGTACTTGTCATTACTTTCACTTCGTTCGGTATTCAAAAGTGCTTGTAATTGCTTGCACTCTGTTTAAAATCAATGTTTATTGCCTGCGTTGCATATTCGCCTGCCAACCCGGTGCTCCCCCTTCTTGGTACACTCACTGGTCGGACGACACAGCTTTTCTGTGAGGTCCTCTTCTGCCATGGGTTCTCTCCTTCCCATGCGGTACCTAGCACTTCCTCCAAGCGGTGCTCCATGACTGCTCATCCGGCAATGCTCCTGCAGCTCGGGATACTTACGACCATTTTGCTCGGCCGTGCCGGTCTCCCTCTTGCAGCTGCCACCAGCTTCCAGCGTCCCTCAGGTTTGCTTCCTGCTGCATAAACTCTGCATCCTTGAACAGATATAGAGTGCTCCGCTTGCCACACCACCAATCCAGAGAGGTCTGTCTGTGCCCAGCAGTCCGTAGCCCTGCTTCTACAGCTGACTCCATTTCCAAAAGGATGTCGGCTTTTAAAGTTCCTGTCACCATGAGTCCAGGAAAGACTACATCGCTCATTATTGGGACGGTAATTCTGCCTTACTCTTACTGTCATCTTCCTCGTCTCAGTACCTAGCTGGGGCTTGTATTTGTGTGTATTAACAAAATGAGGATGTGTCTCTATAATTGGTTTCTTCCTGATCCCAGTGTCAAACTGGTGTTTCTTGGGGAATATTTTAAGGGAGGAACAGGGAGAGGGCTGACAATAGCCGCCTACAAAGGCTTTAGGGATAGAGGGTTCATTATGGAAAGTAAATGGGGGTACCATGTCTCACCTAAAGACATCCTCTCCCCATTTCCCAAGTCTCTTAGACCAAGGTGAACCTACTTCACATATCCACCCCAGGGTCAGGATCCAAGAGGGATGGCTTTTCCCTGGTCACCCAAGTGAGGATACAGGGGGAAAAGAAGTGAGGACGCCCTCAGGTTCCTCACAAATCCTCACAGATCAAATGTGGGACTCCTGTTGAAGAGTCCTTTGTGTCCTATACATGAACTATATATTAAATATAAGCATGTAAATACTCATGCAACAGATTGGAAAAATAAATCCTGTTTTTATGTTGATCAGTGCTATACATGAGTAAGAGCACATGCCTAACAACACTTATGTGTGCAATATATGCTACAAAAACATAAATTACACATATATAAATAACTAATAGTTGTGTAAAAGTAGATGTATCTACAGAAGTGGCAAGATTGTGGCTAAGGGATAGCAATGAACACCAATCAAAGGGCAAAACGCATCCGCTGTATTGATTTATCGAATAAGAGCTTAATATTTTGTGGGTTTTTCTTACTCCTGCTTGAAGCTGGTGAACATAAGGTATTGCTCCTTTTTAACAATGAGAGCAGCATTATGGATAATTGTGTTCTTTTCTTTGGGAAGTGGGTCTCAAAGAAATGTAAACGCAATATTAGTGCGTCCATAACGACTTGGTAGTGCTCCGGCGAGGGTCCTTAGTGCTCCGGCGAGGGTCCTTAATGCTCCGGCGAGGGTCCTTAGTGCTCCGGCGAGGGTCCTTAGTGCTCCAGCGAGGGACCTTAATGCTCCGGCGAGGGTCCTTAGTGCTCCGGCGAGGGTCCTTAGTGCTCCGGCGAGGGTCCTTAATGCTCAAGCTAGTATTCGTTAGTGCACTAGCTGGGTGGGACTTGTGACAGGATCTGACGCAGGAATGAAGATATTTCTGCTTGTGATTCACACAGACCTGCATGATCTATGTGCATGTATGTGAATCAGTAATCATGCCTAATGTATGCCTAGGCAAACCTGTACATTAAGCATGGGTTCATGTTGGGTCTGTGGCTCAGTGGACTAATGCATCCACTTCAGAACCTTGTGGTCACAGGTTCGAATCCCCGCAGTTTCAGGCAGCCCCTCTTCATTCCAAGGTCTATAAAATGAGTACCATTAAGTTGGGTAACCATACATTTCTGTTATCTATCAATAGCGCCAAGATGCTCCTTCGGGGGTGAACGTGCGCTCTTACAAAGTAACCTGTTATGTTAATCTATTTTTGTTCCTTTCTGCTTCAGGGCATGCGCTAATATTACATGTTAAAGTGTTTTCCACAGAGACTTTATTAGAGGCACTCAGGCTGGCATTCTTTTGGCAGCCTCACTTGAATTGATGTGTTTCCAGAAGGATGAGCTGGTTGTTAGTTTTTAGCTGAAAGGTGTTTGGCCACAACCTTGTGTGGCAAGTGAATTACTATTGACTATGTGGAGTGAGGAAGACTTGTGAGCAAAAAAGTTAGGGTGCTTAGTTTGGGATCAGGTGGTGCTTTATCACCAGCATATATATATGTGGTTCCTTGGCAGCACTATTGGTGGTGGCACTTTAGCAACACCTTTCGTTTTTGGCCCTGATGGCGCTGCACCATCACCATTAGCTGTGGCTATAAGGGGGCATTTTAGCACCACCGCTGTTGCTGTCTCAGGCAGCGCGTAAGTGCCACCATTCATTTTGAAACCTCGACGATACTTCAGGACAGCCTGGTTAGGATATGTAGCTTTGACGCGGATGTCGCACATAAACAAACCAGTCGTTTTCTTTCAGTAGTGGCTCTGAAGCACCAAACATAGGAAGTGGGGTACATTGCTATAGATGTATGGCATGTGGCATTCAACAAGCAATTCAGACTGAAAGGTAGCAGGACCCGGGCGGCAGGTGTGGCCGAGGGGGATGCACTCCACCCCTATGGTACTGGTACCTAAGCCATGCAGCCCACCCCCTCTCCCCCTCCCCCCAACCTCTCTGCCTGCGGCCTAGTAAGCCATCTTTACAGCTGAAGAAGCTCCATTTAGCAAACAGACTTCAGCAAATAACCACACTCAGCCTTCGAAGCTGTGCGAAATCCACTCAGCTGCATTCCCTCATAGAAAGTGCTTCTACTTAATTATCAGGAGTTTATGAAGTGTATATTAATTTGCCGACACAATCAACAAGGGCGTGCATGAGTTTGGCAAATGTTTGGCTCGAGCTTTCAGAATCGCCGGGCTGCCCCATGCACTTTGCGAACCCTGCAACGTGTGAACAATAAATCATTGTGCGTAGATGATACAATACCGTATGCTTTAAATGGACGCTGAAAGAGCCTCGGGCTCACTGCTCTCGCCAGGTCAGTGTAATCTGAACGAAATGCTCACTCTGCTTTATCAATGCAGCTAAAATGCACAATCTCTCCTTCCTCCCCCTTCTCCAGAGCATCCCAGTTTCCTCTCTCTAAGGCGATTTTGATCTAGTAATGCATAAGATAAATGCATCTCAGAAGTTATAGCGAAAAAGCATATTTATCTATTTAATTGTTGCATATTTATCTATTTAATTGTTGTTTATAACACGCCTTACGCCGTACATGAGCTCGGGTTCTAAGTGGGGATACGGGATTCAAACCTCTGTCGGTCTGCATGGTCTTGCTTTCAAGACCAGCGCATTGCCTCTGTGCTATCCTCGGTTTCGTGTTTCCACGCTACCCTGGCATCATCAGGGCTGCTGTGCATATCACTTTGGTGCCGATCACGGGAAGGGAAATTGACCAGGGCCGCATCTACCTTGCATCATTAAACAAGATTGGGGTTTGGAACTGATTCGTCATCATCAATTCCACATTAGGTCAATTATGAACTTTTGACCCCACTTATGGCAATCATCATAATACTTTACCAGTTTAAAAGCGACAACAACGACATCAATAACATATTAAAAAAGGGTATTACTTGACACTAAACAGAGCACACCCTTGTCACAATACTTTTATGCCGGTCACAATATGTATTGTGTTCTTTAGTGTAGCATTTTCTGTTTATTGAATCAGATTTATATGAAAACAATATGCATGCAAACAAATGTTCAGCACCGTGTGGCTTTCTCAACGCATGGCTCCACTGAAAAACAGATACAATATGGCAATAGCTAAAAAGGAATTGGTACTATTAGAAGATCATGCTAGCATTGGTTTATGTTCACATAAAAGCAATCAGAACCAAACAAACAATAAAACAATTGCTTATGCCCATGGACTCCAAGTAACAAGATTCATTAAGCAAGCTTCTCCCAACTACACCTCCCCACCAACATAGACCTCATCTTTCTATCTATTACCACTGCACTTGGTATAGAGAGACCCCCATGCGCTCTTCAGCGTTATGCGCTCTAGCATCACCACCACATGAACCACTCTGGATCCGCTCAGAGCGCCCAACATCTTTAGCAATAGTGCGTACCCCTGTTCGCCTCCCAGACCAGCAGATCCCCTGGTGTTGCAGCATGTAGGTGCTTGGGTTCTCCCCTACACTTCACAACACTTCACTGGTGTCATGTGTTCCCTTCTTCTTCCTCATAGTGGTAGGTCAATTGAATATCCAGGCTGCCCGGCTTGAAATAATAGGTATCACAAAGTACGTGATATTTTATTCCATTCTAGGTTGTCATAACGTGCATTTCTTAGTAAGACTAATATAACATCCTTAATATAGTTACTAGAATAAGCACTGGAAAAGATCATAAGAACTACATATTGCAACCTCTTAGAAAATAACTACTTTACAATGTTAATAGAAGTACATTATTTCCTTTTTGTAGCTGAAGCCTTCTTTTGCAGAGAGTGCACACCATTTGGTTTTTCAAAATCCCCTGGTTGGAAATGTGCAGACTCATTTCATTGATCGGTTTCTTCTGTGCTCACCAGCACAGTTTATAATTGTATGCACTGGACTTAAGTTGGTAGGGCTACTGAAGCTGCACATATATCAAAGTATGCACAGACACTAATAATTAGCAGAAAATAAGCACAACTGTAGACCCCGAAGGCTGGTCCTCTTATCCCTTAAAATCTTTATCAGAACCCCTGGATGTCCTGCAGAGTCTACCCACAATCCCTTCATCTCTCCCCATACAGACAATGCATCCTTAGCATGATAGGGACATGCATGCATGACACACGCAATGACAACATATGTCTCCAAAGAGTAGGCTGGTCCCCACCTCAGGGGATGCCTCTGTCATTCCTGCTCCTATTCTACTTTTAACGTTACAAAATACAGCGCCTCCCAACCCTTTTAAAATATCTGTATTTTATCTTTGGCCCCACTAATGTCAGCGCAAGATGGGGTGGCTCTGAAAACTCGACAGTCACCCAGAGAGAGAGAGAGAGAGGCAGAGACAGAAAGAGACAGAAACAAAAAGCAAGTGCAGAGAGTGAGAGCCCTAGATCAGCATATGATACACCGGGTGCAGTCAGCTCTATGATACTGGGCAAGGATATTAACTTTAGAACCAACTACACATCCCGGTAATTGACAATGAGTTACAATGTGTTCAGATAGATTTTTGCAGGAGCATTTTTGACTAGTTGCTGGTGTGTGTCCATCTATGAAAAAATTGTGCTATTATAATTGCGCAACTAATGATGGAAAGATAATACCTGCCAATACCCTAATGAGTCTAGGTTTCACTTTTTGTCTGTGCAAATGTTGATCCTCTAATAAGATTATAAATCCCATAGAAATGTGATAAAGAATGAGTATTTTCCACAGTAATATCTTCTGCTAACTCCTTTGCCTTCATCCCTCGCCGCGAGCTCCACCATTTGATCTCCATCCTCCCAGGAGGAAAATGTATTTGAATAGAAACAAATTACAACTAGGATAGCCTTTTGTCATCCTGGGGGAAATATCGCCAGAAAGCCGGATGCATAAAAGCGGAACGCAAAAAAGTACGCCAACGCGCTCTGCTGCCATTTTGTATGCATCTGCGTCCACCCCCTCAGCCATACCTGCTCATTAAAAAATATGTGCCTTTTGAAGTTTAATCGTATGTGCCCTTCAAATGCCTCCACGCAGTAATATGCGCAAGAGTCAAATCTATATTTTCTCTGAATGCCTTGAATCAATAGATTATTCTGCTGTTTCCTCCTTGCGGTTGAAGAACATGACATGGTATTATTTAATTATCAGAAAACAAACCCTGTGGGATTTCTTTAAAAGACTTGCATTGATGCAGCAACAGTAAGTTAAACAGAGCATCCTTTTCACAGATGGAAAATCATTTACTTTCATGGCGAACAGAGAGTAATTTTAATAATCCCTATCTGAGCATGTTTACTGTCTCTTTCTCTGCCATGACTTCAATGCTTTCCTATAGATATTTGGATGTATATATAGATAGAGTCCAGGCCGCATCTATGAAACCATGAAGTCAGAAGCAGCAGACAGGTCCGTATCACACTCCATGCTTACGGACATATTGGACAACAACTCTGCCAGTCGAATGCCGCTATCCCCCATGAAGAAAATATGGTCTATTTATTTATTTGGATTTGTAAGGTGCACTAGCAGCCCAAGGGCATCGAGGCACTGTTGCAAGAAAGTGTCTTAGTTACAGGAAGGGTAATTTGCTTGTGGTTACAGTGGGCGTGTAGCCTAGCAATGCAAACTCAATAGGATACATAGGTGGTTACAGGCTTGGTGTATCATACAGTAACAATGGAGGTTATATCACATAGAGGGTAGAAGCATGGAGCCTAAGCATAACAACAGGGCCAGTCAGGACTCGTTTATAGAAACAACATAGTTTTTATCACTTTCTGTCTAGCTGGACACATAACTAATCTACTACTCTTGCACTCTCTCTTTTCAACTTCTAAGCACCCATCCACTTGCCAGCTTGATATGGGTATTTAGTACCCAACTTCGCTTTGGCTAAAATGCACACGTACATTCTAAACTCTTCGGACGAATATCCCATACCTGGACTTGGATCCCCCAAGGGTGTTCAAACTACAGCGCGTTGGGACCAGAAAGGCGCTGTACACATGACAATAACAATACAATACAATATATGCTCAAAGGGCTAGACCTCTTCAATGGAATATAGGAAAAAGACAATGGGCTTGTCATTTTTAAAGAGGGTGCCAGAGTGACGGCATTGACCTCAACAAATGCAATGGAGAGTGCTCCATAGCAGAGGCAACATGCAACTGAAGCTTCTCACCATTTTTCAAGTGTCTAGTTTAAAAATGGAAATATTTTTGTGCCAGTTTTCTATTTTTCAAGGTCTCACAATCGTGCAATCATTTATTTAATTAATCTGGGATTTTTTATAAGGCACACACCTACTTCTGAAAAGCAACAAAGTGCAGTATATGGTGCAGGGAAGAGACACAATTGTGATGAAAAATCGGATTTGTGCTTTTACAGTATTATATTTTTTTAACTCTTGCTCTCTACCATCCGAACCAATTGGTGGTAATGGTAATTGAGTTTGGCAGTAATTTGGCAGATTTACCACCAAAGTCATAATGAGCGCCTATGTTTTGGGGTACATATAGACCATGAAGGTCCAAATGCCACAAGGAATTGCGCTCCACAAACCTTATGCAGAAAACCATTTTGGATAATTTAGGAAATCACTCCTCTACATCATAGTTCGACATTAGCTATTGTCTTGTACATTGGGCCCCATTGTGAGTTTGGTGGCATTTTGGTGATAAATCCATAGAATTACTGCCAAAACCATTTTCTGTTAACCCTGCTTAGACCCATGGAATGTGGGTAAAATACAGCCCCAAAATGTCAGCGATAGAGAGGCCATGCTAGGCCCCTATTATGAGAGTGAAGCTTTCTAATGTTGAGACCCATAGGAAAATGCAGGCCAGTTCAAAACATTGTTTTCTGATATAAGGCCTAGTGAATGAACATAAATGGGCCTATTTCAATTTTAGTAAAATACAAAGACACCGATTTGAAGGAGAGATTGCCTTAGAACTGTAATATTGCTAATTGTGTCCAATGGAGTCAAACAAGAAGAAACAGGTGGTGCTGCAGATGTTGACTTTGTGTACATTGAGAAAAGGCACCTTTGACAGATTTAAAACTGCAGCAGTGCACATGGAAAGAAAAGATACATATGAAATACGGCGCGTTTGGAAGATAAAAAGGAGGACTGATGCTTGACATTTAAAAAATAAAGTCAAGTGATAGATTGCATTATCAGGAATGAAGAGACTTAATTTTCATCATATATAATCACAGCATGTAAAGAGAAAGGCCTATTTCGTTTTTGTAAAAGTGAACACTGGTTTCCTATGTTAACTGTGGCCTATCTGTGTGCATAAGAATAATCATGAATCTACCTCTGTTCTAATATGGTAGAAAATAAAGATTGTTTTTATGAACAGCAGGCCTAGGTGTATTACAAAATGTTTCATGTTAAACAATGTAAAATGCTATTCTTTTAGAATTATGTATGTAGCATATTTCTACCCATTGAACTGGAAAGTCTGGACCTTTGAAACTTTGACCTCAAGACCTTTGGCTGAGGACCTCTAGCAGAAGAAGGTCTGTTTTTCAGTTTAAATGCTAAAACATACAGAGGAGTAGACCTGAATGGTGGAGGTGGCAGATAAGCCAGCCAGCAGAAGTGACCTTAACTGTGCATTAGCTTCGAACAAATAACCTTTGACGCCCAGGATGGGAGGGCAGGATCACATGGGCCTGCCAGATGTCCTAATCAGGTCACAGAAGAGAAATTAAACCTAATAAATGGTGGGGGCTGGTGTGAAGCCCAGGGACACTAGTGGTTCCTCGACATTGACTAACATTGAATATATTTTCTTGAATAGAAAGCACATCATGTGTTCCACTGAGCTCATCCTGCGTTCATATTAAAGGGGATCAGAAACCCATTGCGATGGATACAAGTTGAGTTGAGTTATAAAAAAAAGTATGTTTCCGGCCTTCTCATAATTCCGAGGGGCTGGATATTTGGTGTGGTGATAGGTTATGGAAGTAAGGTTTGAATCATGAAGGGTCAGAGTTGTGACTATCTTGGCTCAGGAGTAAATTGATTATAACGGTAGCTCCTCCTAGGAAGGGTGTGCCGAGATATGATTAGTATTTTCTGACTCTCCATAAAATATAGAATTCAAAAATATACAGGTTCATGTAGATAGCCAAAAGATTAAGGTAGTTGCCACGTTGACAGATTTTCAGAACCCAAAAGTGTAAAACAACCTCTCATTTTGAAATGATGTATTGTTCCTCCTCCCTCAGCTTCTATAACCCATACCTCCCAACTTCTGGTACTATCAGCAGCCAGTGGTCGTCTTGGTGGGAGGTTAAGGGAGAGAGCTAGCCAATCCATATCATGGTAATTGTGACAATATATAGGTGTCATCAGCCCTATATCTTGGCAATTTCCTATCTAAGAAGGGACTTGCAGATTGGTCTTTGACTTTTTGACTCTTGGGACCTTTCTTTGGACTTTTGATTTTTCCCTTGACTTCCCCACTCTATTGCTGGAGGTAGTCTGCTTCTGGACTCTTGCAAAGTAACTAGCAGAGGGAAAGAAAGAGCTATCAAGGCCTTAAACATTGCAGGGGAGATGGGGAAGGGGAAATTTAGAAGCTAGCTAGGCCTGTCATTTCAGGAGCCAGAGAAAGTCTGGGTGCTGGGGACTACACTTCACAGAAGCCTGTGACCAGATCTGTGCTGTCCTCAGAGGACTTCTGCTGTTTCCCTGGATGCCCCATAACCAAGGCCTCCCATTTAAATAGATTAATCTAAATACCAACAAAAGTGTGGGGGGAATCTGCCAGCTTTAATCACCATCTTGCGTAGTGGGAAAGGGGGTGGCACTGGGGAGACCCTTGGCACATTTTATTAAATCCAACTCAAATTAATTCCACTGTAGATAGTCACCATTCCCATTTAAATTGAATTGTGTTGGGAACTGCCTGCCTTAATCCTTTCCATTAAATTGTGGGGAGGACGGAAGCTGTGTGTATCCTTAGCACATTGAATTGAAGTTGAATCAATCAATTCCCATATAGAAAATCACGGGATGACTGTTGTTAGAGTTCAAAACTAACAAAGTTTATGCCCAGTGTGTTAGAGCCGGTATAGACGATAAAGTACTTGCGTGACTCTATGTTACTGAAACCTCTGTCTTCTGTACAGAAGGGGGTTTCCATCATCCCATATCAAGTAACCTTAAAACACTGACATTCAAGTGAATGTAGAGTGTGCAAAACAAAATTTCCCATTATTTTCTTGAATCCCAAAACGATTTCCCCAAAGCCCTGCAGTTAATGCAAATAAAAAGCCCAAAACGATTTTCCCATTGAGTTCCTTTCCTGACTTTGCCTTTCAATTAAAAAACCTGAAACCATTTTTTTTCATTGTGTCTATTTGTCAAACCCTGCCTTTTAATAAACAGCCAAAACAATTCCACTACTGTATTCTCACTCCCTGTACCTTGCCTTCAAATTAAGGGGTCATATATAACTGATGCCTGGGTGTTCCTGGGAGAGAAGAGCATTGTGATAACCCAAGCAATTACTGGGGGTTGTTAAAATGTCATGATTGTTAATGTGCAAGAAATCCTCTGTGTGTGTTTGATGTACATTCTCTAAATATTACCTGTGTATTGTAGTATCTGTATTTTAATTAGAAATACAAGTCAGTCAATTGATGAAAGTAATTTGAAATTGTGACATTGTGTTGTGCCATGGCGTTGGTGGCAGATGTTTTGGTTGCTATTAATTTTTGTCTAACCTTAAATAAATATATATTCTTACCATACAGCTACCTGGTTCCTAGCTCATTGGCGGTACAAAGGGTATTTACTGGGGTGGTGCGAAATAGGTTGGAGGCCTCACTAAAGTTGAATCTGTATAAGCGATTTGCGTGCACGCCACCTTGCTTGGGGGCGGAGGGACTCCCTGAATTGAGAGTGACCGCCTAATGGATCGTGACAGGAATAACCAGAAGATTACACATGGTAGCAAGGAGTTGTAATGCCCCATTTTTTGAGTACATAAAACTCCATGAGGATTTTCTTCAGATTTACTGCTAGTGATTATTCGACTATGGGAAATCCACCAATTCATGGTCTCACATTAGAGCATGTAACTCTGACATTTTTCTGGAGGTACATTGCTCACTTCAGTGTCACACTTGGTAGTACAGTAGTGATAGACTCTGATGGTTGAAATGGTGGTAATTCTGTTACTGGTATTTTACAGATGTTTATTCTCGTACGGCTGCACTCGTAATGAGGCCCTACTTCTGTACAATGTCTGCATGCTTTGAGCAATGCCATCTGTGACCACGTCCTCTCAGACCGGGGACATATATCATAAAAGCACTTTTTAGGACATGGGTCATGCTTAGCTATTTTGCTGGTTGAGCTCCCAGACGTGCCGACTCATAAAACAAGGTAGAGTTTAAACCACAATGCTTTCAATTTTTAGAACATGCAAACCAGCCCGTGTGGCTCTTGTGATCCCACATAATCCAAGATGAATTCGACACTGGAAATGGAGGAAGGAAGGTGACAAAACGATAGCTTAGAAAACAGACACTAATCTTTGCTGGTCAAGTGGCACAGCGAGTAGAGCGCTCGCTTTGACACTGTACAGAGCCTGTTAACGCAGGTTCGAATCCTGGCGGGGCCAAACTCAGCCTTTCATCCTTCTGAGGTCGATAAATAAGCAGTGCTGAGATACCTGATGGTTCGTAGTGCTATATAAATGCCTAATTATTATTATTATTGATGGTACACGCTGGAACTACTCTCCTTCCGAGCCTCCTGGCATCAAACCAAGTGCATAGGCGGGTACCAATCTCTCACCAAACCTCTCCCAGCACATTGCAAACGCCCATTAGTACTTTTCAATAAACCTTTAATTGAAATGCATGCCTGCAAGTCTAATTAAAAATAGTTCATTTAATCAGGGACATCCCACCAAATGTGCTTGGTGTCACATATGAACGTAACACATCTTATCATAGTAAATGTGAATGCAGTGAACGGCTGGTTTTGAGATCCCTCTCCTGCGCTTAGCAGTCAAGCAACATGGCTGCAATATGCAAGAAAAATGAGATGTAATAGTTGTAATTATCTATGTGCAGAAAAGGTGGGAAGCGCATGCAGTCTTGTACAATACACCAGAAAATTAGCCACTATTAGCTATCTGAGTTCTGAGCCCCAATTTTGCACTTCCTAAGGAGCCGATCACATAATTACATAACTGCAAAGCAGTCACAGGTCAAACTGACTGAAAAGCACAAAACCCTTGCTCTGTTCATCTTACGATAGTTAAGGAAGATATTCAGAAACAGAGCCTGGGGGTCTCACATCACAAGGTAATTTGAGTATAACAACCAGTTATCTTGTGCCTACCTTGCGTGTGGCAGGCACATTAGTCTAATGGGCATGGCCCACTAATGTGAGCGCTGATCTGAAGGTTTCTCTAATGGGCAGATTGAGAATTTCTTGTACAGTACAGACATACTACTTTTAGTTGAAGCTGGATTGGAGAACATTCACGAGCCTCTAGTTTCGGGACTCCCTGGTGAGTGAAGCTTCCCTCAAAGATTGTCCCAGTAAATTTAATGCAAGGATAACAATTTATAACATTAGCCGTAGATCGATTAAATCAAGCAGGGTGCCTATTTTTTCTGACTTTGTATAAAGAGTGCTGTCCTTTAGTGAGAAAGTGATCCCTTCCTGTCATCATTTTGATCGCATCTGTGGGTTTTTTTCGCCAGTTGATTTCTATGACAGGATGATGCATATTATTACCCATATGTCACGAGACCCTCATTGGCAATCATGAACCAATCCGTATGAACCACTAGAGGGTGTGTCCAGTTCGGTTACATGGCCAAGGTTAGCTGGTTGACTGCCCTCAAGCCTATAGGGGTGGTCATAGATAAGTCTTCAAGTAAATCACCTGCGAAGGAAATAGAAAGCCTTCAGAGAGAAGACAATGGAAGAGGGATGTTGAGGCTTGGTGGGAAGCACTTGAGAGAGCTGTTGAGGGCATTGGGACCAAGTATATCTCTGACTGTAATATCCCAGAGCGAAAATGGTCCAACCACTTTAGAAGGCTGTGTGGTGAGATGGATATGGATTACACAACTGGAATAAAGGCATGGCAATGTGCCCATAGTAGCATTGAGGCATCTTGCCGTTATGTGGACTGTAAGTTCACTATAACTAATCAAGAGGTGGAAATGAGAGATTGTCTTATGTTCTTAGATAAATTGGCTCAGCCTTGGTTTCACACAAGGCCTACAAATTCCTAGGCTCTGACACGATGGCAATTGATTTGGTTAGCCAAGAATTGGTGTTCCCTTCCTATGAAGGCGGTTTATTGGAGTAGACAGCTCGCAGTCTTTCCCAAGCACTTGGAGGAGGGTCGCTGGGATCGTCAAAGCACACAAGAGATGGTGCAGAGGGGAACCCACATATTCTCCTCCTATTTATGGGATTGGTTGCTTACCCAAGTTGTGTGACAAAGGTTTATTAAATGGATTGTCTAGAGATAGACTTCTATCTCAATTATAGGATGGATCCACGAAAAGGATAGGCTCCATTGATCAGGCATTCCGTTTATATATAAAATGGGTTGATGTTAAACAACCAAGCCCTCTATAATGTGTTTAGAACGACATTTGATGATGTGTCAGTTCCTCAAGTATGGTGCTTTGTCAAGCATGATCAGTAGCTAGTAACTTGTTAAAACCTGTTCAAAACCTTTACGTTGCAAATGCTGCTTCAATTAGGTGGGGCCTAGGAGGAGAGACATGGGGGCTGGGAGCGGGCAGCAGTAAGACAGGGATGTGTAATCGCACCCCTTTTTCCTTGTTTATAGAGCAATGACTGTGAGACATTTTGGAAATGAAGGTAGATGCTCCCTCTTCAAATAGTGATCGTCTGGGTACCTTGCTCTTTGTTGACGATGCAGCCTTAATTTCTGAAACCCAAGGTGGTTTGCTATTATCACTTGATGAATTCAGTGGGCTCTGCCGGGATAAAGGTTTATCAATTAATAATGAGATGACCAAATGCATGGGTTATCACCACCAACACCTTGATTGTATTCATTTATTTATTTGGCATTTGTAGAGTGCACCAAGTCCAAAGGCATCGAGGTGCTGGTTACAGAAAACGACATTTGAACAGTACAATACAAGAAACATATTGGAGAAGAGTTTAGTTACATTGCATGGTGTAGTTCTAGTCAAGCAAACTGAGTAGAGCAGAATAGTGGTCTTGACAAAAAAGCCAGGTTTTCAGACATTTTGAGGAATGTCCAGAGTGAGGGTTCGGCTCTTAGAGAGAGCGGTTATAGGTGAAAGGATTAAAAAAAAAAGGATCGAATGCCCTTTTTTTCGAAACCGAAAGGATGGAAAAAAAGGGTCGAATTATTTTTTTTTTTAAAACCATTTTTATGGGGGGGGGGAGGTTCCCCACCCCAACCCCCCGTTTTCTTTTTAACATTTTATTTTATGCATACCAAACTAAAAAAAATATTAATTAATAAATAAAAAAACATTCAACCCTTTTTTTTCCCAGTCCTTTTGGTGGCGAACAAAAGGCATTCGATCCTTTTGTTTTAGATCCTTTGGCTGGACACCAGAGAGAGTGGGAGTGCATTACACTGCTTCGCCTCCACTACTGGGAAGCGGGACCCACCTGCTCTTTGTCATCCCAATCTTGTAGCCAATAGGAGCTGAGCATGAGTGGACCGTGTTGGTCTAATGGACTGCAGTCTAGAGAATTGTCCTTTGCGGTATCTCAGCGCTGTGTTAGAGAGGCATTTGTGGGTTATGGAAAGTGTTTTGAACAGAATACGCTCTGGAATTGGAAGCCAGTGTAGGTTTCTTCTGGCTGGGGAGATATGGTCTTTCCTTAGGATGTTTAAGGCCGCTCATAGAGCATTACTCTGTGTAATCTGAAGCTTTTTGATTTTACTGTTAGTGGTTCCTGCGAAGAACGCGTTACAGTAGTCCAATCTGGAGACTATAAGTGCTCTTGCAAATGTGACACAGCTTTCAGTGGAGAGGAAAGGTTTGCTAGCGTTGATCAGTTTTGTGGTGTATTCTGCTGCTGAGGCAGTAGCATTTACCTGTCTGGTTAGGGATAGTGAAGCATCCAAGTACACCCCAAGGGTTTGTACTTCTTTAGAGCCTAGGATGGTGTTGCCTCAATGATGAAGACTTGTATGCTGTGTCTAGTTTATTCATAAGTGGTTGAGATCCGACCAAGGGAAACTCAGTCTTGTCATTGATCAAGCACAATGAGTGCATGGCCATCCAGGCCTCAATAATTTGGTAGATCCTGCCCAGAGAGTTGGAGTCTGAGTTATAAGAGCCTGAAATGGGAATGGGGATTTGGGTATCGTCTGTGTAGTCCATATAGGAGACATCCAATGAGTCTAGGAGGTCAAAGAGTGGTTTAGTGCATATATTACATAAGGTTGGGGAGACGCAAGAGCCTTGGGGGACTCTGCAGGTGACAAGAGTTGGGGGGCTGAGGCGAGTGAGGAGAACACTCTCATTGTTCTGTTTGATAGAAAGTATGAGATCCAAGCTGTGGCTTTAGGGGAGAAGTGGCCTGCCGACAATAGATGTTGGCAAAGAATTTTATGATTCACCAAATAAAATGCAGCTCATAAGCATAGTAAGAGGAGGAAGGGCAAGTTTGCCTTTGTGTTTGAATTCGCCTGTTTGGATCTTTAGGTCTATGAGACCTGATTCCGTACCATGGCCAAGGCAGAACCCAAATTGGCGCAGCCCAAGGAGGTTATTGGATTCTAGATGCTTTTAGATTTGTAAATAGGCTGCTCTATCCAAGACAAGATTTTGAGTAGGAACGGTTCAGTCGTGATTGGGCGGTAGTTGGTCACTGTGTCAGGGTCTAGGGTTGGGTTATAGAGGAGTGTAAGTACCATAGCATCTTTTAGATTCACAGGCATGGTGCTAGAGGTAAATGAGGCATTGATGAGGGAGGCAATGAAAGGTACCAGTTCTTGTGCGCAGTCTTTGATAAATTGGGCTGGACAGATGTCACCTTGACATCTGGATGGTTTTAGACCTTGGATGAGTTTGAGTATTTCCAATTCAGAGACTGGGTTAAACTCAAACTGCTGGGCATGCAAGATGATTGGTGGGGGTTTTGGTTTGCTTATGTCGGGTAGAACTTCAGAGGAGACAAGCTTGCTTTTCTTCACAAGGATTTTTTGCTGGTGTTCAGATATTGAAGGGCAGGGCACTTTATGATATGATATGGCATTTGTAACGCGCCTATACACAAGTGTTTCAAGGCGCGACGAGGCAGGGAGTGGGGAACAAGGGGAAGACAGACAACGATCCTACTAGGCCAGGTGTCATTCAGACCGCGCAAGTGCAGGGGTAGGGGGAAGGGAAAAAGTGCAAGGGGAAGGGGGAGGGGGGGAGTGCAGTACAAATAAGTAGAATAGAAATAAAATAATAAATAAATAGGGCCAGCTGGTGGCAAGTGCAAGGTAAGTGCAGACAAGTGCTGGGGGGTGGGGGGGGGCTGTAGGGATACAGAGACAGTCCCGCAGTGCAGGGGTTGCCAGGGAGGCAGTGCAAGTGAAGAGTGACTGGGCCCAGGACCGAGGTTGGTGAGAGTGGCCCAGTTGCAGAATCAGTGCAGTTTAGGTGAAGAATTTAGCAGGGGAGAGGGAGAGAGAAAGCAGAAGTGAAGAGGAAGGTTTTGAGGTGCTTCCGGAACCGGAGATGGTTCTCCTCAAGTTTCAGGGAGGCAGGAAGGCTGTTCCAGAGGGAGGCCCCTGCCGCGGAGAGAGATCTACCCCCAGCTCGTTGCTTCAAGAAGCGGCTGACCCTGAGGGAGTTGGAGACGGATGAGCGTAGGGCTCGGGAAGGAAGATATTTAGGAAGAGAGAGTTGAAGGTATTTTGGCCCCAGGCCCCAGAAGGCCTTGTGGACAATGCAGAGGGTTTTGAACTTAATCCTCGCAGCCACTGGGAGACAGTGTAGAGATTTCAGTCCTGGAGAGATACGGTCCCTGGGCTTGAGGCCAAGGACAAGTCTCGCAGTTCTGTTCTGGATGAGTTGCAGAGGGCGGAGAGTGGAGGCAGGCAGATTAAGATAGAGGCTGTTACAGTAGTCCAGCTTCGAGAGAACCAGGGCTCGGGAGACAGTGAGCTTCTGGGGGAAGGAGAGGAAGGGAAGAATACCTCTGAGGAGGTGCAGCTGGTAATGTGACTTCTTAGAGACGTCAGATATATGAGGAGAGAAGGAGAGTGTGGAGTCGAAGATGACCCAGAGGTTTTTTGCCTTGCAGGTAGGAGCAGGAAGAGGGCCAAGAGAGGCCGGCCAGAGAGCTGCAGGGAAGGAGGGAGTGGGTGTGCCGATGAGTAGGATCTCATGTATGTTACAGCACCATTCCAGATCTTTGGTTAGCTGTGGAGTTGGAGATTCAAGTCCTCGTAGTATAGCAAAGAGCTTGCGGATGCCAGAGCTGCTTTTAGCGATTCTTTCGTCGTAAGTGGAACTTTTGGCTAGGATATGACCTGTTTTTAGGCCTTGGCAAGAGTGGAAAGTGATCTTTGTTGTGAAGTTAGGGGTCCTTTTTCCAGGCGATTGTGGGTTGAAGAACCGGTATCACTTGGGCGCTGGTTCATTGAAATAATGACTGTTTGTATGATTGTATACAGATTTTACAAATAATTGGAGCAGTCTTGTCACTTTATATTTGTTAGTGATTTATTAATACACTCAGCTGACACATGTTTTGACCCAACATGGGTATTTTTCAAGGCTGCAGGGACAAAAGAAGGTGTGATGCATATGCAGTTTAGGAAAATAATCACCCGAGTGAAGGTGACCAGTGCAGTGTTTTGCAGAGTGAATTTATATAGTTTAGGTGAGAATAAGACATGGTTTGTGAGATTTCAATAGGCACATTTACAGGCATGGTGTACAAGGTTGTGTGTATACAGAGTGGTGTGAACCAGGTGTACATTGGTTGTTGTGAGTGACATGAATATAGTGATTGTGATCTATTTATATATTTATTTATTTATTGTTTGCTTGTTAGGCGCTTATACAATAAGAAAAAATTGTTTCAAAGCACCCACAGGGCAAGGGTGAGAGCATGAGTGGGAAATACATTGATACACATAAAAACACAATAATTAAGAGCAGTGGGGGGAAAAGGAAAAGAGGACGAACAACCTACTATGCCTTGTGATTGTTCAGAACGTCCAAGTTCAGCAAGGTAAAGGGCAGTGGGGTAGGTGCTGGGGAGTCTGAGCTCATGGGTGAGCCACAGATGAATTGCTAAGAAGGTTGAGTGCTAGATGGCCTGGACCCGTGAGGGGTGTAAGTGCGACACTCCAGGGTGGAGGGTGTAAGTGCAAGTGCAGAGGACAGGCAGGAGCTTAAGGGCCCAGGACAACAATCTCAGCAACTGTGGGATTAGCAGGGGAGAGAAGAAGGGAAGTAGGCGGTAAAGAGTAGAGCCTTAAGGAGCTTCAGGAATTTAAGAAAGTCCTGTTCAAGGTGCAGAGGGAGAGGGAGGTTGTTCCATAGGAGGGAGCCAGCTGAGGAAAGGGATTGACCACCTGCGCTCTGTTTTGCCAAATGCTTTACACACAGAGAGTTGGAACCAGAGGAGCATAGTCGTCTAGTGGGAGAGTATTTAGTAAGAAAGTTGAAGACAGCATGGTCCTGGGGCCCAGACCACCTTGTGAATAGTCTTCCACCAGGTGGGGGGGTCAAGTGGGATGAAGGTGGAAGCGAAGGCAGCCACAGACACTCGTTTCATCAGGCGATGTTAGCAAACGAGGTTGGTTGGACTTTCGTGGGGGGTCAGGGATCCAAGGAGACTCAAGTGGGAGGAGAGGAGAGCATGGTCAGACCAAAGAGAGGGGTGATGAGTGGGGGGAGTGAGAGAGGTCAGAGTGTATGAGGGCATCCAGAGTGTATCCAGCTGAGTGGGTTGGCCCAGAAGGGAGAATGAAGAGGGAAAGCTAGATGCAGAGGCCAGTGAAGAGAATGAATGCAGAGCCTGTGGAGTGCAGTTGGATGTTGAAGTCACCCAGTAGGAGGAGGTTGTATGGGTTGCATTTAAAGGCCCCAAAAGGAATTCCCTTTCACATGACTAGCAGCCATTTAAACACTGCAAGCAAAAACACCCTGGCTTTTGCTTTCCCTGTCACGTGAAGGTCAGGAATTTAAACATTTCACCAAAAACAGCCTGGCGTTTTCTTTTGTTTCATGTAAGGTTTGAGAGCCATGCCGAAAGGGGCATACCTATCATTATCATTGGCCAAGCAGTAGTTAATTTGCCTAAAAAGGAGGAATCAAAAAATCTGGTGACGTGGAAAACAGGATTTTTAAACATTAAAAGCAAAAACAGCATGCACATAAAGACGGCTTTAAAAAGCCAACATGGAAAAAGATATAACTGCTCACAGACAAATGTCAGGAAAGCAAAACATGATGTGTGGGGTGACCAAAGCGAATGCATATTATGTTTCACCCACAGAACTCCAGTGACAGTTGGAGAGACACTTACTTCAGGAAAAAACAGTTCTGGCTGGGTGCAAAAACCTCACAATGAAAAGCCCCACTCCTGTTGGATGTCGCACCTCAAAGCTAACAACCCTACAATACATTTGATGCTGCTGAAGGCGTCAACATTCCCTATTCTGCAGACTGGCCGGCAGGAAAGCAGGGATTTCAAAGAAAGACATCCTGGGCTGAAGCATGTCTAAAAGGTGTGAATCCTTCTTGCACCGACTTCAAAAGAGCCACACTGACTTCAAAGAGACTCATAAAAAAAACTCTGGTCACAGACGAGCCTAGGTAGACAGATGGCTGTGGGGGATGAAGCAGCCCTCCCATTTGTTGAACAGGAGACACTCCCAATTAATTTAAAAGACTATTTTCGTTTTAGGCATTTTACTCAGCAATCAGACTGAGGGTTGATTTAATTTTTATGCCATTGTTCATGTAATTTCCAGGCGGTTTGGGGGGATACATAATGCATCTCCATGGGACTCTGGGAACTGTAATGACCAGTTAGATTAGGTTTCTGGCTGATCTGAACATGTGATAATTATGAGAGTTGATGAAAAGGTGGAAAATTAAATTAGGAATATGCTTAATAACTTACATATTCATAACGGTTGTACATTTTATGAAAATGACAAAAATGTGACACATGGCCATGCTACATCATACAAATTTGGCGGTCGGCTTTTCTAATTCCCCATGATCAGCTCAAACAGAATATATGTTTTATATGGCAATGGCTAGTACAATTATGAAGTTATGATACATAACTAGTTTTTGCCAAAATGTTGTAAGGATAACAAAGGATGATGACAAATGGAAAAAGACAGATGGTGCTTTCCTCCCCTGAACCAATCCTGACTGGGGGCAGAGGAAGGGATGGTAACTATCTAATCCTAGTGGCAGGGATAATTACAGCGTAGTTCCCCTAGATTGAAAAATTAGCGATGTCATTTCTGCTATATAAGGGGGACTGTACTGGGACAGAGGGACACAACAACCGAGGAAGACAGAAAAAGGAGGACAAAGAGAAGGCTGCTGAAACTTACCATATTTGTCCAGAGTGTCCTGAGATCCAGCTGGCTTTCCTGAATCTTAAACAAAGGCTTTCTATGTAAGTAGCAATAACACCAGCCATAAACTGCATAAGCCCTTAATTTTTTTAGCAGTGGATCCAATATTTCACCATTGAAAACCCCAATTGCCAATGTAGTTCATTCATCTCCCCATAGAAGAATCTCTTGTTTGCATGTGTATGTTAGCATATCCCCATTAAAAAACAAACTCATTTGTCTCTGTAAATCCTTAGTATTTTTGTAAGTAAATCAATTAATTCCCCCATTGAATTTCACTTATCAGGATTGTGGAAATTCAAAGCCAACAATCTTGTTCCCAGTGTTATTACTTGTTTTAGTCATTAAAGTGTTGCCCCAAAAGAATAATTCCCCTTGTGAGCTGAAAACCAAATTTGTACGTGTATTGTGTTCGTTACCAAACAAATTCCTATTTGCATCTGTCAGTTTAAACCCGAACTGGCGTCATTAGTGTGAGAAAACCCTTTGCCCAGAAGTCTAACTGTTATGTGCTTCTGTCATTGTAACTGAAAACCGATTTTCCTATTGTAAATTACCCTTTTCCTAGAGCCTACCTGTCACTGTAAGCCTCAGTGTAAACACATTTTCATTTGTTACTTTATTTTCCCTTTGCATTTGCTATCTGCCAAAAACAGATTTTCCTACTCTATATTTTCCCTGGTGTGGTGATTAGTATTCTCTAAAGCTTTGCCTGTCTCCTGATGTTTGGGGGTGAGTGTTGCCGGGGGGATTGCTTAAATGTAGGTGCTATCACTTTGTGGTAAATTGTTATTTTTCTGTTCTGCCATTAAAAAAATGGAATTAACTGTAATAGTATAAAGTAACCTGTTTTTTTTCATAGAGATTATTGCATTTTGTGTTGCCACAACATTGGTGGCTGTGTAATTGGTTGATTTTCCTTTTTCATTAAATAATACATTTATAAATATCTTATTGATGCACACCATCCTGGTTCCTAGTCCATTGTGACACAGGGTGTTTGTGGAGGTTGGGTGTGAGACGGATTGGTGGCCTACTCAAAACGAATCTGTAGTACATTAAAAATAAAAAGCATTTTATTGTGCACCACATTCTTTGTAGGGGAAGGAGTCCCCCAGCTGGCGTGTGGCGTTTAATAAACTGTGACAGTTGGATATGGATGAAATTAAGGAAGAGCAGAAGTCAGTCCATTCAGAGAGGTTCAGGGTGGTGGTGCCTGGAGGTCGGTACATGGTGGCAATGGTCAGGGTGGAGGTGGGAGAGATGAACAACTTGCAAAGCAGGCTTTCAAAGGAAGAGTAGAGCTGGGTAGGTAACATGGAAGCAGGAACCCACTCAGGACATATTAAGGTAACCCCCGGCCAGTGTGGTGAGACCGAGGCTTGGAGATGATCTTGAAGCCGTCAGGGCAGTGACTGAGCTGGCATTGAACCATGTCTCGGTGAGAGCAAGAATGTTGAGGTCACAAAGGAGACAGATGTCAGCGGAGTGTTTGTTGGCTGAGCGAACTTTAAGAGTTGCCAGGTGGCGGAGGTTTGTGCCTTTGAACGTTTTCTGAGGTGGTTTACAGAGGCATTGTTACAGTTAGCTAAGCATATAGCATGGATGGTTACATATGCATTGCAATGAAACATGTTGTTTTAACATTGTATCATAGCACCAAGGAAGGAAAAGAGGGAAAGAAGAAGAAAGAATATTAGGGTTAATAATTGAGGGATTGATGCCAGGCCTTATGTTTATGGGTAGGGAGCCATGATGTGTGTGTCTTACCGTGTATTGTGATCACAAAGCATATTTTATATTTGATTAGCTCTGTCAATAGGCTCTTGTTGTATGAACCTGCAAAAGGAAATTGAGGGTGGTGTAAGTACTAGCGCTGCCCATAGGGAAATTGTATCCCACGGCATGAATTGAATGGGCGAGAGATACAGATATGGGATGCAAACTTATGGTATATCTGTGCATGGTCTCTCTGCTGCTCGCTTGGATGAATAGAGGGATTTGAGACTTGGGGTAAATCAGCTGTTTAGGTGAGCCAGAGGCTTTTGTTTTCAATTGGTCAAAGGAGCAATTTCATCATTTCACCAGAGGGAGAATATGTTCTGCATAAATATTCTGAATATTTCCGAAAGGGTTGCCAGTGCCATAGTTGGTTGAGGCATAGGGTTTTTTGTTGGTAGGTCTGATGAAGGAGATGATATTGTCGTCTGACCATGGGCAAGGCTCCTTAGAAAGGATGTCTATATTGCAGTTGAACCTGCCAACCAGTCTAGGATATACCCCTTGTCATGGGTGGGGCTTGAAATGCATTGGTAGAAGCTGAGAGGTTCAATGGAGTTTGTAAGCGTGATGGCGCTTAGGTCTGATGGGTCATTGAAGCCAAAATTGAAGTCACCTAGGAGCACAATCTTTGAGGATGGTGTGGTACCTGATGAGAGGAGTTGCAAAATATCATCCTTGAATGATAAGGTTGGGCCTGGTGGTCTGTACTGTAGATTAGGTATAAAGTGAAGGTGGCACTGTCGGAGAGGGTCAATTTTGTTGATAGCAGTTCCCCTGATTGCATGGTATAATTGTTTGATTCTCTAAGGGAGAGGGAGTTTTTGGGTATGATTGTAACTCCTCCTCCTTTGGCGTCTAGTCTGTCATTTCTGAGGATTGGGTAGTTGTCAGGTGGGCTAGAGAGAGGGCAGGGCCTGCTGTTGCATGCAGCCAGGTATCTGTGAGGCTTATAGGTCAAGGTTGTTATTAGATATTAGGTCGGAAATATCCAGTGCATGTGCTATTAGTGACCTGGCGTTGATCAAGGCTCCTTTGAGCGGTCTAAGTAAGTGTGGTGCCAAAGGGTAGTTAGGATATTATACAAGGGGTTGTAGGTGAGTTGGGTGTAGTTGATTTGCATCTGAAGGGGGATACAGTTGAGAAGGTTGAGTTTTTTTTTTTATTTAGTTTGATTTAGCTCTGAATTTAGATGGAGGGGAAAATGTATGGGAGTAGTTCATTATTCTGAAGATGAGGAGGATGTATGCTGAATCTTGCCAGTGGGTATGGTAGTTGTGCAGTGTATCCAATACTGGAGGTATACAGAGGACAGGAAATCCAGTGAGTGGCCCTCTACTGAGCAGATCACTTGGGTTATGCAAACATGAATTCCCTTGTCACTATAGAAAAGTATTTATTCATAAAAAGTTTCTCCCCAAAGGTTTGCCAAATATCCTTCTTTATATTGAGAAGGGTTAAGAGGGCATTGTACATCTGGTCACGCTAGTGCTCAAATTATTTTTGGTTAATATTTGGAGTTGTCCAGCCCTCAGCAAAGAGGGTGCTTAATTATGTATTTTTCTTGCCCTGGTAGCAACATATTAGACTTCTGGGTTACTGGGATAGTCCCCATTTGATGTGGAAACATACTCAATCTAAAAAAAAGTTTACTTTCAAAGACTGGTCCTTCAAAATACGGATCCAAATTTGTCTTCCGGGCTGCCTGTCTTACACCCATTTTGTATATTAAGAGCAATTTAGGGTCAGATTGATATCTGCATATGCTTCAGCCCTTCAGTCAGAAGTGTCCATATGTCAAATGTTGTTAAGGTAGGCTACCAGAGGCCGTATTTACACTGGGTTTCGAAAGTGAAATAGCAATAGGTGTCTTTACTACTCTATATCTAGGCAAGGCTAGATTTATTGATGACCTTTTTGCCCGCTCTACAGAAACCCAAGGAAACATTTATTAAAACCATTGTTAAACTCTTTGGGAATGAAAAGGGTGAGGGAAGTAACTGACATATGCAGTTGAAGTGACTTCAATTTTCTTGTAGTTGAAGTGATAAACTACCTAAAAATGACTTGAACCTTTAGAGTCATAAATACACATTTGCACAATTATTTTATTAATTGCTATGTTATTTGTACTTCTATTTTATGTATGGAGTGGTGGACTTTACCTTGTGATATTCTTACAGTAATCACCCCCCGAGTCAAGACGTACATGGCCGGTACTGGCCCGCCAGCCTGAGCCTAGGCAGGCCGGAGTGAAGCGAGGGCCTCTGTGAGGCTTCGCTGTTACTGGCTATGTGCACACCCCCAACAAGGGGGTGATCGCTATTCTCACCCTGGGGTTTGCTGGGGTGCAAATAGATTTTTTTCAGAAAATGGGCTGTGCGCATTTTGCGCTGCGCTAATCTGCCGAAAAAAAGATGGCTGCCACCATAGGAAAAGGGACTAAGACCCTTTTACATTTCTATGGAGGCCGCCATGGCTGGGAGGAGTGGTGGGACTGTAGCACAAAGGTCCACACCAGCATGTAAGTGGGAAGGGAGGAAGGGGGTGGTGAAGGGTTATTTTTTGTTTTGGGGGTTATGGGGAAGGTGGGGCGGCAAAATGAAGAGTTCTCCCTGTTGCCTCCCCACAATCAAGATGGTGTCATTGGGGAAGGGCCTCGGGTGGCTGGAAAGAGCAGGCACTATACAGTGTATTCTCGCCCGCTCTTACAGCCACTTGATTGGCTGACTGCCCTTACCCAAATGTATATTTGTTCTATATGAAGTGCTTAAGCATAAGTTCTATATAATAACAGATCATTATCTCTTGGCCTTGGATGCCTGCTTGCATTCACAGTAATTTGGTAATATGTGCCTATAGGCACTGATATTAACTATACATATGGTGATCCATTCTTGTATGTAATTTATATCACTTTACAGTGATACTGAAACCATATTTTTCAGAGTGTACTTAGAAACAATGCCATGTGATGCCACTTCTTATTTTGTCAAGGGGTGAAAGGTCGTGTTTAATCGCTTCCCGGGATGTCACTCCATAGTGGGCTCAGATGACATCACTTCCTGTGATGTCATCAGACGTCAAGGGTCGTGTGATGTCACTTCCGCTACCCCTGGCATTTTGGTGAAATGACGTCCCTGGGAAAGGCGAGTTTTCAGATGCCGCTATTTCTTTCATCTTTCATCAGTCAGGCAACGCGTTGTGTGACCACAATATGCAAAACCACTTCTATCAAAAACTGGACGCAATAGTTTTCTGTGAAGAGTACAGGCGGGATTACATGAAGTAAGTCGTGTACAATTCCCCAGAAAATTGGACCATGTTAGACATCTCAGTTCTGTGTCCTATTTTCGAATTTGATAAAGAGCTGATCGCATAATGAAACTATAAATACTTATGATGTAATACGTTTTTATACTCGTCCTTTTTCTTAAACACATTTTCTATCTTTTATATATTGAATTGTACTCTATTCTGTAATATATTGATTATGTGATTTGATTGTTTTGTAATGTGGTGAAAACATGTTGGTGTACAGTGTATAAGGGTTTAATTAACCAATTTGCACTTTAAATTCAATAAAAAAAATACTTAACTTCAAAGCAGTTTGAAACGCATGTCAGACAGAGAGGAAAACGGAAAACCACAGCTGTGCTCATCTTACAATAGGTGAGGAAGATCTCGAGAAGCAGAGCCTGGGGGCTTCCATCAGAAGCTCATGGGAGTATAAGAGTCGGCGTGCCTGCTGCTCGTGTAAGTGACAGAGCAGATTAGTCTAATGTACATGAGACACCAATGAGCGCTGGCATCAAGGTTCCTGTGACAGAGCCGATTCAGAATGTCTCGCACAGTACAAGGAACGCCATTTCTGTGGCAGCAGAAACAGACTGAACTGCTTTGGCAAAGGGCCCAGCTGCTATGCCAAAGTGATCCTTGCGATAGTGTCTCTGAAATATGCCACACGCGTTGGGCAGATAGAGCTGGCAACACTGACAATGGGGGACACATGTTTTATCGTCCTGCTGTCATGGGTAACTCAATAAAAGGAGCGGGTCAGATTAAGTGCAGTCAGGTATATTGCTTGCAGGCTCTCCCAGCAGCCTTTGGCAAAAAAACATAGACCTTGTAGTAGGGCGAGAGTTCAGCAATGGCCGGTTCAAGCAATAGCTGGCAGATTAAAAGGAGTCTGCCAATGAGCAGGTGCTCCAATGCCACTGCGAATGATGAGGTGTCACTGCCTGGGATATTGTGGTGCCCACTAAGGAAAAGGCCACAATTGTGAGGGTGCTGCATGATGCCGAGGTACCCCACTGCTGTGTGTTACATTGGAAGTTTGTAACACTTCCATAGCGAGTTTGCCTAGTGGAGTGTCCCATCACATCCTCTTGCACTAAAGTTTTTATTGGTTTAACCAATGTGAGAAATGCAATGAAGAGAGACATTTGCCAGACACTGCCATAATGGTACTATCCAGTCATTAGATGGAAACAACTGGGAAATGGCGTGAGTAGCTTGGGATATGATGCTAGTGCTTGGCAAATGACTTCAGTAAAAGGAACAGATGTGAGGGCAAATATATTACTTATAAAACAAGTGGCTGAAGGCACACTCGGTCAAGGCATTTCTATTATATCAGGATCTGATCTACACTGGTAATTAAGACTATAACTCACTCTCAGAAGACTGCTTAAGATAACACTGAAAGCCCATATACAGTACAACGTTTGATAGTGCTGCATGATACAGCAAGCTCAAAGAGTTACCAGGAAGGGATGTTTTTGGCGGGGGGAGCAAGAAATGGATAAGAATGGGCAAAAGTTTTAGCATGGCCATGAGTGGTCAATGGGTGGTTAAATAGCCAAACAATACTCACAGGCTATGTGTCCCTCCTCACATCCCATCCCCCTCCTATCTGTATTCCGAGGCAATCGTTTTGGCTTATAGCACCGCCTAATTACAAAACTAATAAAAGATATGGAAAGGAATAACATTGTCTTACCACTGTCACTGGGACTGTGGCTGTGTAAAGGGGGTTAGAAAGCTCCTGGCCAAGTCTGATGGAACCAGGATGGGAGCCATATGTGACCACCACCAGTCAAAGTGCCATTAGATTTTAGGCTCCTTACCATCACCCATAAATGTCTTAATTAAAATAGTCCCGTATATTTTAAAAGGAGGATGTAAGTTAAACAAAGCACTGGGCTGTAAAGATCTAACCAGATCCACTTGTTGAACCTGCCCGTATGTAGTTGGAGAGTGCTGGAAAGCGCTCCTTTGATTGTATAGCCGCTTACCTGTGGAATGATCCCTTTTATTTTACTTGAATGGATTTCATGGTTGCTTTCTTGTCTCTTTTTTTATCAGTCTTAATGTTTGGTTTGTTATTGGTATTTTGGGAGGTTTTTTGTTTACTTTTATTGCCTTTTATCTTTTTATTCTCTCGTTCTGCTGTTTCGGTTGTTTTTATGATTCTACATATTTGTTTTATTTCATTTGTGTGTATGTTCTGTTTGTAATTATGCCCGTTTGCCCTTGGGCATAAGGCGCTTTATAAATGTGTAGCATAAACATAGCAGAGCTAAACGTACCAGATAGCCGGAACCTCTGTAGAACATTAGGAGGCATTGAATACACCAAGGTCCTCTCCTCCAGCCCACCGCCTAGATGTAGTAGAGGTGAGAGATGCCCTATTGGCCCCTCTTCACCAACAGTTAGACCATCACTGTTAGAAAGGTGGTGCCAAAAAGGTTAGTGCCTGCTATTACTGAAGCACTGGCCCTTAGCCGCAAAATCTGATAAAGAAACCTCTTTTACCAGCACACCTGAATACCTTCGTATGATTTTGCATCACTCCCTGCTAGTGTCACAGCAGTAATTGTTGTGCTCCACAACTCATAGCAGAATTCATGTGGTGTTTGAAGTAAATGAAGAGGTGATGATTGTGAAATAGAGGAGTGAGCATTTTACTAAACAAAAGAAAACTTCAATGTCTTCGAAGTGCAAGGATGCATATGTGCCAAGGCAGGAGTTAAAAAGGGAGGATAACAACTAAACAGAACATCAAAAAGATCTCTTTCCATTCAGTGATATGGTGATGTTTTCTGCCTCGTGTACAATCTTCACCAGGTGATGCATTTCCTATATAAAACAGTTTTCTAGCACTGCCAGGAAAGAATTCAGATATTGTCATAACGATAGGGTCAGTATGTGCCACCATAAATGCAAAGGATAAATGTGTGTATCAAAAGGTATGCACAGTGGGAGACGATGGATAATGTTGAGCTTGACTATTACTTTTCTATGACTAGGAGGCTGCAAACTCAGCATCAGTCTACAAAGGTCAGTAGGTAAATGTACTGAGATGCAAGACAAATCATATGACTTGAATACTTAATAACATTCAAAATCCTCAGGTCAGACCACTTGTGTCATATTGCCATTCTTTTCTGGAACCATTAAGCAAATGTATGAACGCATGTTTTAAACCTTTATGTCAAAAATCAATAACATGCTTCCGAAATACTACCCAGACTATTGAAATGTTTGAAGGTATATCCTTGTCTGTTGAAATGTAATTATTAGTAACTTTGGACATGTGCACACTTTACACCAAAGTCCCACAGGAGGAAGCCTTATAATACATGAAAGAACTTACATATAAGGAACATAGGGATAGAGACATTCCCATACAATGAATTCTGGATTTTTGGCAATTTTTCTCCAAGATACAATTCAAGGATGAATTGTTCTTCAAATGAAGGGTACTGCAATGGGAGCCATCTTTGCCCCTGTCTTGTCATAGAGAAACCATTCCTTGATATTTGCACATGTAAGCATTATATTGATGACGTGATTCTCATTTACAAGGGTGGTGATGGAACACTAAGGGAATCTCTGGCTTGACTGAACACACATAATCAACATATTCAAGGAACCACACAATATGACAGTGGTGCGGTGCATTTTCCTAATCTGTGCATGTATGTAAGAGAGGGCAATTGGGCCCATTTGCTATTTAGAAAGGAGAACGATCACAATGTGCTATATCATTATTCAGGCTACCACTCTAGGTTCCAATGGGACAATTTACCATTAGGACAATGTTTGAGGATTCACAGAAATTGGCCCTCATTCCGAGTTGGGCACAAAGGGATACCAGGCACGGTTAAGGACATCAGTGCTGGTAATCTCTTTGCGCCCTATTCTGAGGTCCCTTAGCGGGTCCCTTCCTTAATGCCTGGTTTACCAGGCATTATGGATTGGGCCCGTTAAGGGACTTCAGAGCTAATAACGGTACCGCAATTTGCAGCACCGTTATTAGCGCCTTCTCCCTTCCCATTGAACCCTATTGGGGCTGAAATTGGAATGGGGACTGGCTTTTTCAATGGGGACTTACCGGTCCCGCAAAGGACAGAATAGACCGGTAAGTCCCCATTGAACCAGGGCGGACTCGGTACCGGTATTGGAGGTAGTCATGGCGCAAATAGCACCATGATTACCTCCAAACTCGGAATGAGGGCCTTTGTCTTCATGTGGTTTATTACAATCAAAATGCCAGTGATCTTAATAAGATACTATTGTCAAGAGGCTACACAAAATGTTGATCAGCAAATCCCACAAGAGAGTGAAGTTTATACCTAGAGTATCCCTCTTTGATAAAATGATCAAATAAAAAAATAAAATAGAAAGAAAGAGTTACCTGAGTAGTATTCTTTCTATTCTAATTTACAGCAGATCTAAAAAAACATATCTGCAAAAAGAGATATTGGGCAAATTTGAGGTTTCCAGATTAGGAGCCCCATGCTCCTCACTAAAGAGAACAAACATTTGAGCGATGTATTGGTGAATTACAAATATCTGCCAACTCAAGCAAAGCTTAAACATGTACTTTGTAAGATTTGCCACAGGAATAGAGCACTACCCATGTGATATGTGTTCTGTACTTGATTTTCCAGAGAAGAATGCATTTGATCTTCTTGGCCGAATTAGGAATTTCAGCCATATTTTAAATTTTCGTATAAAATACATATTCTATACAATGCCCCGTGGCCTGAAATATGTGGGGAAAACCTTGGGGATGGCAAACTCCAGAATTGCGATGCATCACTCATGCATAGGAAATAAAAAAACTAGGAACACTATTGTTAGAACACTTTTTGGAATGATGTCACATGGAAAATTATATTAAATGGTGGATTTTTGATTTGACAAATCCCAATCCCTGAAATAAGTCAGCATTGAAAAATGTTGACTTTAAGGAATATCAATGGATATATTGACTTCTGTATACAAAAAGTGCTTGCATTTTTCTCCTACTCATTCTTACACTGAACTTCACTATAGCGTGGCAAATGCAGGATACAATGTTAACAGCTGTAGTAATATTGGGAATCATGTCTGGCAATTCGTGTACTATAAGCTCAACACTGATGGAGGTAAAATGTGAATATTTGTATATGCTGGCTGATCTTTTAAGTACATTTTGTACCAGTGCAGCTGGCTTAAAGATAAACAGGGAAAAATAGGTTATTTCCGGTAACACTTCACTCTTAATTAAAAGTGTGTATGAATGGTTCTACCTGTGTGTTTACTGAGAAGTACACTATTGAAGAGATGGTGCAACATGCTTTACATGTGATGATGACACATGCAGGTATCTGCCACACAAATACATTAAAAGGTGGCAGGTATACAACGTGGCATAACTAAAATGAAGGTGACACAATAAGGATTTAATTTAATTTAATTTGTTATTTATAACGTGCCTAATACCATACATGAGTTCGGTTTCTAAGCACGGATCCCGGATTTGTACCTCTATTATTCGGCGTGACCAGCAAATTGCCCTTGTGCTATCCTACGTTCACAATGTAATTCTGAATGTAACAAATAAGTGCCCTTCAATTTTCTCTTTTTAATAGTCAAAAATGAATCTGTGATTCCTTAGTCCAATAGGTGGCGAGCAACGAGTAATACATGCAAAATGCCTGTACACTTTCAGGATTATGAAGCCAGCAACATCATTATGTTCTATGAAAGATAGAAGAAAGTGTTTGCAGGAGATGAACGAAGGCAAGGAAATCAAAGGAAGGATAGGATTGTCAAAACATGATTAAGAAAAGAAAAAAGAGAAGGGAGAGCAACAATGTATTGAGGATGGACAGCAGAGCAAACATGTGTCTGTATGTTTAGCACAGAAGCAAGAGCTTAGCTTACTCATCTATCTGATTGGCTAATAGGAGAGGAGGAAATGTGTATGCAGAAAAGGGGAAGAAACAGACAGTGAAAAGGGGAAAATTATTTAGATAGAAAGAAAGTTAGCAAAAGAAATACTGACAGTTAAAACAGTAAAAAGGGAAGCAAAGAATGAAGAAAAATTGGCAAATTTAAACATAATTTAAGAAAGGCTTAACATATTTAAAAAAAAAACTCAAAATAGAAATTCGGAGAGAAAACGAAGGACAAGTATAACGTACAAGAACCTAGGGATGAGGAGATTTGATGACCTTTAAGGAGAGGGAACAGGAAGATAATGAGGAACAGGAGGTTGAGGGTGGTGAAAAGAGCAGAGCTGGAGTTGTAAAGCTGAGGTAAACCTGCGATTCCAAGATGACAGGTAATGGAGCTTAGAAATGGAAAGTGTGGTACACTGTCATTTATTAAACTCAGATAGACTGACAAATTTGGATTATATTACCTGTTATTTGGGTATGCGTTTCCAATAGTTTTGAGGATCTTCAATGTCAGTAATGTTCTTTCAGACCTGGCTCTCTGCACACAAAATCACAGTCTTCTTGAGGAGTTCCTTCTGATTTCTGGTTGTCCTGCAATCTCAGAATTCTTTTTCGCGATATCGTCATACTCCCGGGCTGTCTAGTTTACTTCAGCCTTTAGCTCTATCAGGTGTGTCTTCTCCAGGTCCCAGAGTTGCAAGCACAAAGGCCCCAGGCGTTCGTGTTTCTTGTCACTCTTGTCACAATTGATTGCTTCTAGCCTTGGAAGTTCTTCCTCTGGCTGTGAAGCTGATTCTGATTTCTCACACTTTCTGGCACTAAAGCTTTTTAGGCATGGCTGTGGAGTCCCTCAGCTCCCAGGGTAGCCTAACTTGATTCTTATCTTCTAAATACATGTATGCTTCTTTCCACCCTTCAGTGCCCAATGTGTCTTCTTTCAGGCCTCTCAAGGCCAGCTCCAGAATACAGCATTGTCTCATCACTTTCTTTCTTTATCTGACATGAACACTTAAGGGATCTCACTCCAAATCCAAAAAGACATACCTAGACCCTATGATTTGCACTATGAACAGGCCAGACCCTAGCATGCTAATAATCCTGGACAATTTGATGTCCAATGGTGTGTGCCGACATCCTTCCACAGTTTCAGTGCAAGGGTACATTTGATATGGTTGTCTAAGTGCATATCGTCTTTCATACACTCGATGTGGTACTGGGATGATACCTGGTGTCCCACATAGTGCTCTCCCCCTGCTATTCCAGTATGATGGAGGTGAGGGGGCAGGAGCTAGGGAGGACGTGTTTGCCTGCTCCTCTACAGCTGCACGCCTAACCCATGCTGGCAAAAGGCATCCACATCTTGAAACATAAACACACACCACATACAGACCCGAGCATCACTAACACACAGGCAATGTGCCTGGCCTACCACCAAGTATGCATCGAGAAATCCAGCCTTCTCCCACACTCTTGACCAACAACAAGCCAGTCTACTGCATTAGTAATCCTAGTCTTTGAGCAACTCCAAACCCTACGGCAACCCTGCGCTAGTCCCTCTTCTCTTGCTATGCTGTGCCACATCTGAAAATAACACACACACATCACTTAAAGCTGCCAAGACCCTGTGTGGCACTGCATATAGGTAAAAAGAGTTTGCTGGGAATTGCTGCAGACAATGCCCAGCAGTACTTGCAGATAATTGTTACTGTGCTCTCGGCCTGGCCCAAATCGTGTCCTGGGTACTGTACCCAAAGTGAAAAGCCACAGGCCGCGCCATTCAGACACTGAAGGAAGGTTCACTACACCCAAATCATGACATGCATGCAAAGCCCCAAAGCATGCCAGTGGGTTCATTGTGCTTGGAGCATGCTTTGGGGCGAAGACGACACCGCTGGTACTTCTCACAGCGTATGCACTGGGGGAACTCCCAGGAGGTCAAGCATGCAGGTGCAGCACCAATAGTGAATGGTCCATGCCAAAGTGGCATGTGTAATGTGCACACATCGTTGCTGTAAGTCATATCCTGTGTGCAGCACTCACAGGATATAGTCATAATTGGGACCTTAGCAGTCACTTGTATCTATGGTGCATGACAGCATTTATTTGATCAATTAACGCCTGGGGGGTATCACCTTAGATGCCGCGAGCAGCACATGGAGGTGGGCAGGAAGGGGGATAGATATATATTTTTAGGCAACCATGACCGGTACATTTCATAGCATTTCAGTGCTTGTATTTCACCTGAGTGCAACTTGCACGTGATTATCACTGTTGAGCGCTGGAAGGTGTCACAATAAGGGGGTGCCTCAAACACACCACGATGAGTCTCGCCTTTTCCATCAAAAGAACATGACGAGCATATCGCACTGGAAACATCTGCCTATAAGAAGTATTCCAGGTTGTGTTTTGTCTTGGGTAGGCTAGACTACAGCTTCCTAATAGCCTGGTTTCAACATGGAACATTGTTGTACAACTCTAAAACGATCTTGCATTTATTATCCAGTGATCGAAGTGTATGAAAAGACATAGTGGAACTATGTTTACTGCTGGCCTGACCCTGTTCCCCACAAACCCCATCACCGCGCCACCTCCCATGCACAATCCAAATCTACAAACCAACACACCTGCTGTTTAAGGGAACATTCTGTGCATTGCACTGAAGAACAAGTTTCAAATTCTTCCTACAATTTTATTTTAAAACGAAACGATTCCGGAATGGTTTATTTTAAAAATAAAAGTAAAGGAACAGTAAAACATAACTAATATCACCGTTCCCAACCGTTCCCGCCCACTTCAACCACTGGTATTCTCTTTGATGCAGAGATCGGTTTCCATTACGAACCACAGTGCTTTAAAGCAAACCAGCAGAACCGCTGCCTAAACGCACAGATCTGCCGTCAATCCGCTGGCACTGGAGGCGACAGAACCATACCCAATAACATGTACATTAATTACCAGAAGACACAGCTGTTCCACTGAAAGGCGGCAAGATTAAGAAGCTGCTTCATGCATGCTGGAGACTGACAATGCTGGAGTGCACCTAATTTCCACTGGAAACAGACAGATATCCTGGGGCGCAGAGCAAAAAAACACCGGCTCCTGAAATCACGAGGGAAAGGCTTGCCACAGCGAGCAAAGGCAACATCCACTCTGGGGGTGCCGTTCACAGGCAGTCTCCCTCGGGTAGTTAGCATTGCATCCCTTTAAATCTATACCCTTTAATTATGAGTGTGCTGTGTTTGCATGTACACGTGGGGATACACGAATAGATGTCAGCGAGAATATTTTCAAGACCAAAACACTTTGCTCATTACAAGTATGGCGGTACATGAACAAATTGGTGGTAATGGAATCACTGGCACTTTTCCCGCACCGCCATACTATGAGCATGGCCCAGGAGTGGGGAATTTACCTCCAGCATTATGCTGGAGCTAAGTCCACCCACTTACTGCTGAAAAATTGGCAACATCACCAGAATTACCGCAGCGGAAATACTGCCACATTGATTCTGCCAAAAAAGCCCCATAGAGTCCAATGCACTCTAGAAAAATGGAAATTGACTCCACCACTTGCAATCTGGCTGTAATTCCGCCAGACCAAGTGGCGGTAACGGATTTGCAGTTTGGTGGCATCTGGGAAGATTTACCACCCAAGATACCACCAAACTCGTAATGAGGCCCAATTGTGTGATCAGCCACTATACAACATTGAACATCTCAGCCTTTCTGTGGGGGTCATTACGACCCTGGCGGTAGGGGGTTAACGGGGCAGGAAGAGCTGCCGGCCTCGTTAACCCCCTACCGCCGCATTACGAGGTTTGCTCGCCGGACCCGGTAAGGACGTCTGGCTTTACCGTCATTAACGGGCCCGTTGTTAGCATGCTCCCCATTGAGCCCTATGGGGGCTCGAATGGGAAAGGGGATGGGTTCCTGGAATGGGGAAATACCAGGCCCTCCAAGGTCGGAATGCCCTGTTATTTACCCATTCCAGGAACCCAGACCCAGTACCTGGAATGGGGGTAGCCATGCTGCAAATAGCGACATCGCTACCTCAAAGGTCGTAATTACCTCCACTGTGAGTTGTCTCAGAGAGCGCTGCTTCTGCCATTTGCATGACCTCTGGACGCTTACATATGTAAGGTTAATCTTCAGAATTTCTATCAGCTCACCTTTGTGTATTTATTAATTAAAAACATGTCCGTACTGAGTAAACCTTCTATGGCCTCTATGAGTAAACCTCCCATGGCCCCTATGACCCGTCTCTTTATTTTGATTTGCACAGAACTATTCGGGACACGTTAGTTTAGACTCTTTGCACAATGGTGTGTCTCGGCCTAGAGGAACTTGACATAGTATCTCTAGAATGGAAACCGGGTGGGTGCTTTTGCATAAAGACTAACACTGTTGCTGGCATCAGCCCTTTAAGAGAATATTGGAGAATACATCTATTGGCTCTGTTCCGTTCACGTGCTGCTAGCGAGCCGAATGTCCAAGGTTGGGAGCGCATGCCAACCAATCTTGAGTGGTCATGTAGCGGCATGCTATACAATGTTGCAGAAGCCAGTCTGCTGTTATTATTTCTCTATAATCAGTATTGTACTTATTTCAAGGTAGTTTGAGCCGTGCCTATCAGATAAGGGACAGCCAATAATGTTATTAACACTCATCCATACTTCAGGTACATATGTTGCGTAACCAATCCCTCCCCTCAATAGGTTTTACTGTTTGTCATGTAGGATGACATCATAGCTGACGTACATCGATGTATAAGCCTTTGTATAATCAAAACTTAGATGAGAGTGTGTGAGCTGCATTTCGTATGGTCACCAGATTTTCCTACTTTATTTGAGCTGACAATAAAGTAGGATTTTGCCATATTCTTTCAGTCTGTCCGGTTATTTGGGTCCACAGTCATTTGCTATGGTAATTCCATTCTGCGCGTGAGATACGCTCCAAGGTTCTACTGCACAAACCTATGGCCAAAATGCATCTAGGACACTTATGGTTATCATAAATAATTTTCACGAAGTTGCAGCCACAATCTCTCTTTGCCAGATATCATCACTCTAAATAACATGCATGAAGCAGGGCCACAGCCTACATTACCAGTAATTATCCCTTTTTATCTCTTGCAAGAGGCTGCAACCTCAACCTATCTATGCTAGTAATAGTCACTGTAAATCACTTGTATGAGACTGGGCCAACAACCTAGCCATTTATTTTATTTATTTATTTATTTGCATTTATAAAGCACTCACACAGCCCAGGGGCATTGAGGCGCTGTTACAAGAATATGTCTTAGTTTGCAGAACATAGGTAGGCAGTTATTTTACATTAGCCCACAAAATATATTGGGGGTCATTACGAGGTAGACGGTGAGGGGTTAACGGCGAGTTCTGCTCCCAGGACCCGCTAAAGACGCCTGGTAAAGCCAGGCGTCCTTAGCGTGTCCCACAAGAGGGTCCCACAAGCCCCCTATGGGGGCTCAAATGGGAATGGGGATGGGTTCCTAGAATGAGAATTACCGGGCCCTCCACGGTCGGAATGGCCCAGTAATTCTTCATTCAAGGAACCAGGACCCGGTACTCGGTAAAAGGGGTAGCCATGCCGCTAATAGCGGCATGGTTACCTCCTACCTCGTAATGACCCTCTTAGTTAAAATTATTTCGGTAAGTGGCTTGGTTACATTAGCCCTTTCTTAGGTTACAGTGTGCATGAGTGGTTAAGAGTATGCAAGCTTGGTTACATTGGTTACACATGTGTGAGAAGGCAGCAGGGTTACATGTTGAGCTGCAATCATACGCAGGATACAATTGTTTGGTTATGGGCACCCATTGTCAATAAGATATGGTTGTTATACATTGAACAAATATCAGTGGGGGTAGGGCCTTAACAGTTGTGTGTGCAGTTTTAGGCAAACAATCCAGTTTTGATTGCCTTGCGGAAGGCGAGATGAGAGGGTTCAACTCTGATGGCATGAGCCATGCCTGTAAGGCTCACTGCAGATAACTTACATAGGCCTGTGGTCAAAAGGCATGCAAGATAGTCATGGTCACCATAAATCACTTTAAAACATTTTTTTTTAAAAAATGTATAGTGTATTACAGTTATAAAATAACTTTTCACACTAATTACAACAATATACAGCTTAAAACAATACAATTTCAATTCATCGAAATGTCCAATACAAATACATCACACATTTACATCATTACCTTTCACACATTGGGCCTCATTACGAGGAAGGAGGTAGCCATGCCGCTTTTTGCGGCATGGCTACCCCCATTCCGGGTACCGGGTCCGGGTTCCCTGATTGGGGAAATACCGGGCCATTCCGACCTTGGTGGGCCCGGTATTTCCCCATTCAGGGAACCCGGACCCGGTACATCCCCATTCCCATTTCAGCCCCCATAGGGCTCAATGGGAATGGGGAGGATGCTAACAACGGGCCCGTTAATGATGGGCCCGTTGTTAGCATCCTGGTCTGCTCACGGGACCCGCTAAGGATGCCTGGTTTTACAAGGCGTCCTTAGCGGGTCCCACAAGCAGACCTCGTAATGAGGCGGCAAGGGGTTAACAGGGCCAGCAGCTCTACCGGCCCTGTTAACCCCCTACCACCTTCCTCGTAATGAAGCCCATTATAACTTAATATCCTCATACAACATATATGGATTAACAAAACTCACAATACGTTATAAAATTAGTTGACATTGGTGTGTATTTTACTACAACCAACCCACACTCATAAATCGTAACTATACACACCTTACTTCCTTTCCATATTTTCTTATTACTGCACCATAACAACTTTAGCATCAGCGCCCTGCTACCTCCAATATTATTTCCTGTACATCAGACAACACTTACATACCTTTAAGATTTAGTATTCTACTTATGTGAAGCCATATTCTAGAGAGAGCCAACATCAATGATAGACTCGTACACCCTAAACACTGTTCCCAGAACAAATCCTCTTAAATACATTCACGTCTATCAACAAAACGAGTCAAGTACAGTTCCTATAAGTGGGCTATTACAGGGCACTGCATCATAATGTGCCTATTGGCCTCTCTTAACCCTCTTCCTGCTCCCACCTGTGAGGATAAAAACCTCAGGGTCATCTTCGACTCTACACTCTCCTTCTCTCCTCACATGTCTGATGTCTCTGTCTCTAAGAAGTCACACTACCAGCTGCACCTCCTCAGAGGTATTCTTCCTTTCCTCTCCTTCCCCCAGAAGCTCACTGTCTCCAGAGCCCTGGTTCTCTCTAGGTTGGACTACTGCAACAGCCTCTTTCTAAATCTGCCTGCCTTTACTCTCTGCCCTCTGCAACTCATCCAAAACAGGACTGCAAGACTTGTGCTTGGCCTCAAATCCAGGGATCATATCTCTCCAGGACTGAAATCTCTGCACTGGCTCCCAGTGGCTGCGAGGATTAAGTTCAGAATCCTCTGCCTTGTCCACAAGGCCTTCTGGGGCTCGGGGCCTCAATACCTTCAACTCTCCGTTCCTAAATATCTTCCTTCTGGAGGTCTTCGCTCATCCAACTCTCTCAGGGTTAGTCACTTCTCCGAGCAACGGGTTGGTGGTAGATTAATTCTTTGGCTGGGGCCTCCCTTTGGATCAGCCTCCCTGCCTCTCTGAAAATTGAGGAGAACCACCTCCAGTTCCGGAAGCACCTCAAGACCTTCCTCTTCGCTTCTGCTATCTCGCCTCCTCTCCCCTGCTAAACTCCTGGCTGCAACTGAAACTGCACTGGTCACCTAGCTACCCTCTGTTCTTGGGAACAGGTCCCCTCCCTGCCAGTTGCACACCTGCACTTCCCCCCTGGCACTTGGGGGCTGTTTCTGTATCCCTACAGCCCCCCACCAGCACTTGAGACCTGATGTCCGGACTTACCCTTGCACCTGCCACCTTCTTATTACTGTTTTATTACTTATTGTTATCCTATGTATTGCACTTCCCCTCCCCCTTTGCCCTCACACTTTCCCCTACCCCCGGTCCCCTGTACTTGCGTGATCTCAATGTCACCTGGCATAGTAAGATCGTTTGTCTCTGTCTTCCCTCTGTTCCCCTCACTTGCCGTGTCGCGCCTTGAAACACTTGTCTATAGGCGCGTTATAAATGCCATATCATATCATATTGGTTTCCAGAGCATTTGCACAGTCTACATAAGCGCTTTGACTTGGCAATGCCATTCCAGCAGCCAGTCACTGCTAGAGTCAGCAACTTGTTAATCATATAAGTAAAATTATTCTTCGATGAATAGGTGAGGGATGGATGACCACCTATCAAGGGGGAGTTTAACACGTTCTATAGAGCTTGTTAAACTGCTGATAACTCTTTAGGCAATGGATGGGCTCCTGCGTTTTCAACCAGTCCCACTACAATACCCTGGTCTTGAGTTCACGCCTCAAAAACCTATAGCCTTATTCCCAGCAGGGTTGTCAGCCAATCTCCTGAAATAACTTTTCACACTGTTTTTAATACTTCCCTAGGGCAGAGTTGGTATTTTCCTGCATAGCCTCCCAAATATGTGTAGCAATTGACAAGCAGGTGCTGTTATCGTTCTGATGTACAATTGTCCCTTTTTTGTAAGAATGTTAGTATGGATAGATGTCAGGCCAAGTTCTGAACCAATAACCTAAATAGGTCCCAGAATCCTTCTCCAGATGTGTCCCTCAAGAGTTTTCACCCACAGACCATGGTCCTCATTGGTGGCCTCTACTCATACTGACGGTGGTAAAGTATTGTTTATCAGCTAGCCACACCCCTAACAAACGATAGACTGCTGTTTTTGTTGCAAACTTCGTGATTACCAACATCACAGTCAAAGCTCGTAATTGTTTGCTTGCAATATCTTCCACAACCTCTTTTATTGGATACTTCATAAATATGTGTAGGAAGATACACAGGAGGTACTCCCATAAATGGGTTCAATACCGCAATCTATCACTATACCCACCAAATTTCATAAACTTGGTTTGACCCTTATTCATTTTCAAATCCTTATCCTTGAAAAACTCAAACAGCCGGACAGCACTCCCTACTAATCCAATGGAAGTAGGGTCTAGAATAAGCACATCATCCACATAGGCTAGCCAGCCTATGGGAGCTCTCCCTATTATGGGCAGAACGTTCGTAACCCCTGCAAGGTATTCAGCAAGATCCGCCATGTAAAAAGCATAGGGGCCATAACGCAACCGTGCTTCACCCCGCTGCTCACGATGATATCTTTAGACAGCATCACTTGACTAGTCATCTTTACTTGTATTCTAGTATCGGTATGTAGTTGTGTCAGATAGCATACTGCGTATCAGGGATACCGTTACTTCTAAGTTTCCACGGAACGTAACCTTGTTCACGGTTTCAAATGCTGAGCTAAAATCCACAGACAGGGCGTACAGTGGCGAATCTCCCTTTAACTATGCCCCTTCTATCAGGGTATTCAATGTCAGTGGAGCTACCAACCCTAAAACCGGTTTGGAAGGGGCTCCATACCCTTTCTCTATCCTCCCAGGCAGATATTTCTGTTAATAGATTAGCAGAAAGGATTTTACTAGAGACATTGAGTAATGCCAAAAGCATGTAGTTGACTGGATTGTTCCTGTCACCCTTTTCAAATAACGGAACAACAATGGCTCTCTTCCAGGATTCAGGGATGGCACCCTTCACAATCACTGACTTGAGTAAGTAAAGTACCAGTGCCCAATATTCAAGGTTTCTCTTCATTGCCACATTTGTGAGCCGATCATGGCCCCGAGCACATGAATTGTTCAGCTTATGTATTCGTTCTAATACATCTTCCCTGTTTAGATTCAGGGATGTCTTACAATTCACTTCCTGCCCTACATGCTCTCCCTGTGCCATATCATTTTTCACTTCCAAGAAATTAACCCAGGTGTCTTCACTAATGGGATTCATAAGCATGCTTTGGCTATTACCTTTCACATTGTTGGACGCCCGACAGAATTTGTTTGCAGTAGCTGTTCTCAATATAGCCACCATGTTTTGCCATTCTGTATTCATTATTGAAAATCTATGCCTTTTGACCCAGTTAGTGTACTGATTTTTTAATTGCCTAATTTCTACATCTCGTGCCAAGCAACCTTCCCTCTTTTCATACCCCAACCGTATTTGTTGTCTTAATACTTTCTTGGTATTGGGGATCGTCAGATTAAATGCTCCCTCGGCTTGCCCATTAACGCTAACCCGGCGATTCGTCTCTCACGGAATACATCTTGCAGTTAAATGGCTCTGGTTAACAATGCAATTCGAGTCTGCCTCCCCAAGATTCCTAAAATAACCCAAGGGCATCGCCTCGATGCAATTACATATGCCTCTCATGTTACTCTCTGTCCAAATGATCCACCTGCCCTTGTTCCCAACCACTAAGTCTCCCACTTTATCAGGGTACACCTCCCCATTTTGCATAACTCAAGTTAGGACGACCATTGCATGTTAAAAGTGCATTCCAACATTCATAATCAAGGTAGCAAAGTGACATCAGAAAAAGGGTAACGGTTCGTAGTTTTTAGACTCCCCATTCTCCAAGTTAAGTTGCTAGGGATGTCCCCTATTACCTTACCATTCACATGGGTGGGATTGAGGGAGTTTGGATAGCAGAGGGCGGAGCCAGCAGCCAAATCCAATCTGGTGGATTTGAATTTTAACCCCCCTTATGCTGACAATAAACTGGCCAAATGACCAGCATGTATCCCTCAGTATAGAGGGGCCCCATGGACAGGGTAGGATGCCACCACATCACAATGCACCCGAAGGCAATGCCACCCAATGCCAGGTTCAGGCATGGACGATGTGGGCAGTGACATGGGGCCCCACAGCAGCCCCCCTGACACACCAGCTTGGAACAAGGGCTCACGATTGATGGTGTGTTGATGGCTTCCTATTGCCATGGAAAGCTCACAGGCAAGCCCCGCTGCCCCGCTGGTATGGCAACAGTGCTCATTTAAAATCATTTACTCCCTTCTCCAGCACAGGACCTGTGTGCTTGCCATTGCAATACGGCACCCAACCTACACCAGCATGGGCCTGTAAGGCTGCCCCATGCTGTTGTGGCATGGTAACCACACCTTTTGTGCCACCCTGCCCCTCTTGGCATGGGGCAGTGGGAGCACAAACCATCTTTTAACCTCGGATGCTGCCAGGGCTAAGTCTTGCACTGTGTGCAGGGGTAGGTGGGCAACTTTGCTCATACCCATGCACAGCAGTATGAGTATGCAAGGTGGCACATGCACCCAAGTGTGCTGCAAAAGGCCAAGTGTCAAAGTGGTCCCGCATTACAACCGTATGTCCATGCCATCTTGGCATCACAAAAGTCAAAAAGCACATGGCAATGGGGGGACACCCTCAGCACACACTGCCCCCACCTTGCTCTGGCCATATGCATTGGCCTGTAATCGCCCATACCCTTCAGACCATATAGGACCTATACCATGTAGCATGTGTGATTAGCAAGCACTCGTAGAAGTACGCATGATGAGTAACAAACAGTATGTTATTGTTCACCCAGTAGGGTCACAGGCAACACAGAGGAGGAGGAGGAGGATGCAGGCCCAGCAACATCCAATGGCCGGGCTGCGAAACATTGCCAATAGCCACCACCCCTGCACTGCCCAGTGATGGGAAGGGAAAGAGAAAGGGCTGCATTGTAACACCAGGGCCCAGCAGCACCACACATGCCAGCACCAGCACGGCACACAAAGGCAGCGATAAAGACCCAGCTGCAAGTACTGCACCCCCGGCACCTGTAACTGCCCCCAGCAGCTGGCCACTGTGCACGTGACAGGGGAGCCAGATGCAGGCAGGCGCACAGCTGTCACAGCACATGCTTCTACTCACCTGGCACATGGGATTCCCCACATCGCCTGTGTGGGAAACCCAACCACTTGGTCAGTGTTGCCAGGAGTCAAAGGGTGACACTGATGGCAGGTCATATGGCTCACCCTGCTTCAGCGCCAGCCCTTCCCATAACCCTCAACCTATACTCCATGCTTCGCAGGATGCCATTTTGAGAAGGCATGATGCAATGGAGCAGCACCAGGTGCACTTCAAAACCCTTGCAGACACACATGACCAACACCTTCAGACCACCCATGACTGTGTGCAGTCTCTCACTAGCCTCTCAGAGGATAGTGAGGGCCAGACGACAGTCAGCTGAAGCATCTGCCGCCCTCACTGTCATCGAACAGAGGCTCAGGGAGATGTGAGAGAGCATCTCTGCCTTTGCAGAGGCAATGTAGGCCAGCATGCTCTTGATGATGCAACACATCCAGGGGCCTGAATCAGAGCAGTATGCCTATGTCACCCTCATAAAGGGATCTTTGCCCAGCATCCCAAGGCACCACTCTGCATGAAATCTGTCTCCAAAGGCACTGGAGGAGACTTTTAAGGGCACAAGGCCACTGAAGTGACAATACATTTGTTTATAGGCACAAGGGTGGTGGGGTTGTGTGTTGGAGAATGTGTTGTGGGGGATAGGGGAGAGTTTGTTGCGGACAGTGTTTTGGGGAGGGAGGTAGAGAGGGCAGGGAGGTACAGGGGGTGGGTGTGGTGATGATGGTGTTTTGGTGATGGAGAGTAGAGGGAGGGTGATTTGGGGGTGGTGTTGTGGGGGAGCGGTTTGTGTGTTGGAGATGATGTTGTGGGAGGATGGAGGAGGGGGATGCCATTGTGGGCAGGGGGGATGATGGGGCGGGTGTTTGCACATTTCAAGATTAAATAATTGTTCAATTGAAGCAATGCTAGGACATTCTTTATCCTGTACATGTGCACATTCATGACATTACTATATCTACAGTGGTGTGTAGCATGTGGATATCAATGTGCTAAAAATGAATTGTCCATCACTGTGTGGCAGTGCATTACCCACAAGCAGTGTGTCCTCTTCTGGAGGTCGCATATCCCCATCAGGGGGTAGAGGGACATGCCTCCTGAGGCAAATATTGTGCAGCATGGCACAGGCAAGAATAATTTGCCCAACCTTGTCAGGCCTATACATCAATGCCTCTCCAGTATGGTGTAGGCACTGGAAACAAGCTTTCAATAGGCCAAAGGTCCACTCTGTGCAGAGCCTGGTCTGGACGTGTTTCTCATTGTAGGCCACCTACTGTGGCGCCTGCGGATTGTGCACGGATGTCATTAGCCATGGTAGCTGTGGGTTACAGAGTCGCCTGCAAGGACAAAGGTCATAGGTGTCAGTTCCAGAGCATTGTGGATGTATTGCCTTATATAATGGCATGTTGATGGACATTCTGGGCATGCAGTATGCGACTATTGTTGCATAACATGGTTTATAATTATAATCACTAATCACAGACCTTGTATGTGGAATTTTTCAGTGTTTGCATTTTCGTGTAACATCATGCACACAGCTAACTGCCTGCCGTTGTTGCTTTGAGGGTCTGTGTTTGTCATGACAGGATGCCATGGTGCCTGCACTGGGCCTGTACGGTGCTCTCATGCATGTGCCCTGATTGTTGGTTAGTTGTACCTCTGCATTTGTGTGTTGTCTGCATATTTTCCATGATGGCTCCATGAACTCAAGTACATGGCATTACTACTGCCAGTGTTACATTCTGTTGGTCCAGTGTTGGATTTTGTCGTACGATTAATAGGGGTGTGTAATATTTCACTGTGATACCTATAGTCAAGTGTGTGTCTGTGTCTGTGTTGATAGCCTGTTGGGGCAATATGCATTTGCAACTTCATACAACATTGTCCATCATGTCCAAGTCCTGCGGGTTGTGGGCTGTCATTTGTGCAGTGAGGGGGCAGGTCCTGTATGTATAAGGCTTCATCAGGGCATGCATTGTTCAGTTGTGGTGATGCACCCCCACTCTTCACATAGCTTTTCAGTAGTGCTGCGAGATTACTTTGTGTGTTGGCCCTTGTACTCCTCCAATACCCACGTCCATTGCTCCCTGTGCCTCTCCATGTATCCAGGCAGTGTGCTGTTCAGCAGGACCATGGCATCGTGGGTGGAACCAGGGTAGTGGGCACAGCAGTGTCTGACGAACCGTTCAGGGTCGCAGGTGACCTGGACATTGAGGAAGTTAAACTGCTTCCAGGTGCAGTATACCTCCTCAGATTCCTGGGGTGCCACCACCGCGACATGAGTGCAGTCCAGGGCAGCAATGGCATTGGGCATGTGGGCTACTGCATAGAAATGTGCCTTCATGGCATGTTCCTGTGCCTGGGTGATGGGCAGGGAGATTTACTGGACACATGGTGCAGGAGGACTTACAGCACCTGCACAAGCACATTGTAAAATGTGGGCTGGGACATGCCGGGCAGCATGTCCATATTGTGCTGGAAAGTGCCAGTTGCCATGAATTGCAGGACGGACACAAGTTTAAGTAGCAGTAGTACAGTTGTCCTTATGGTGATCCTGCTCTCTATGCCATCTCGGATTAGGGTGAGCAGCTCACCTATGGTCTCCCTGTTCAGCTGGTACATGGTGATGAGTTGGTTATCAGTCAAGGTCCAGGGTGAGGGGCTTACCCAGGGTATGGACACTCACCTTACATGGCGTTGCCGCCTACTTCTCCTCCTCTCTGTGACATGTGCTGTGCCTCTGCAGCTCAAGGTGGAGCACGAGCAGCTGCATGTCCTAGTTTGCATCTGCTAGTGGCAGCATGGTGTTGGAAAGTGTGTTTGGGGAAGGTGTGCACCTTATGTACCCTTCTTGAGCGGATTGGGTGCACCTGTGGCTTGGTTTCGGGCACCTGTTTGTCTTTACCTCCACCTTTTAGGTGGCGGTACCTGCACTGTGATTTTGGCAGAATTACCATTTATTTTTGGTGGTATTTTGGTTGTATTTTTACTTGTTATATGGTGGAAATACTGTTTTGAATTTGGGCATAAATTCCTCTGGCAGAATTAGTGCCGTGTTGGCGGTAATTCCCTTGGTGCTAATTCCGTCTGGGATAACTCTGATGATGGAATTGCCACCGACTCGTAATTCGGCAGTACGGTAAAAGTGACATAAATTCTGTTGCTGACACTTTTACTGTATACCACCCAATTTGTAATGAGCCCATACATGCCATCTTCATGCAATGTATGGTCTAGTTCACCCACTGCTGGAGACATTTTCTCTGGACCAAGATATCCTCAAAAGCTACAGGACAGCAACTAATGTCCCTACTGTTGGCCACACTACAACTGCTGGCACCCCGCCCAGTCAGGGTTTTATCCATACCACTGGACTGAATCACCTCTGTTGGTATGTTTGAATTAATTTCTTTCTGCAGCAGACAATGAATCTCTTTGCACTCTGGAGTTTGCATATCCACAGTCATGGATTTTGTGGATCAGCCCATATCCCTACCAAGCCACAGTAATAATCTCAAGTTATTTCTGGGGACCTGAATTGGATCCCATCCTTCTAGACACACTGTTCACAAAAAGATTTCCATGAAAAATTGGAATTAACCATCCTTGTGATATGCCAAGGCGATCAGTCTATACCATAACCTATATTAGCACACAGAGATTATTAATGACCTCCTTGCACCCAATGAGACTGCTCAGAGTGAAGTCAATAACTACTGTTATTGACTCTGTACTGAACATACTGGCCCTTATTCCGAGGTTGGTGCTAGTCATGGCGCTATTAGCGCCATGACTAGCACCAATACCGGTACCGCCACCGACGTAGTGGTATGGGGACTTACCGGTCCATTCCGCCCTTTCCGGGAACGGTAAGTCCCCATTTGAAATGCCATTCCCCATTCCCATTTGAACCCCCATAGGGCTCAATGGGAAGGGGGAAGGTGGAAATAACGGTACCGCAAATTGCGGTACCGTTTTTGACCCCGGTATCCCTTTGCGGGTCCCGTCCTTAACGCCTGCTAAAACCAGGCGTTAAGGAAGGACCCGCAAAGGGACCTCGGAATAGGGCACAAAGGGATTACCGGCACCGGTGTCCTTACCGGTGCCCGGTATCCCTTTGCGCCCGGGTCATAATGACCCCAATTGTCTTTGAAAGCAGATAGAGAAACAACAATGTAGTTTCCAGGATTTCTTTCAACCAAACACTTGGAGGCCCTTTTTCCATGCAATATCATATGTAACACAATAAGAGAAATCAAAGGGGACAATATTTTCATTTTCTTATAGAGAAACTTGTATTCACTTTTTCACAACATCTAATACATGCTTATGTCAAACCTTCACTAGCTTAACCAAGTTGAAATTAAAATGCTTAACTAATTAAGCAAGTGTTACATCGTGTGTGTGTGTGTGTAAATAGTTGGTAATGCAAATGGATGGGTTCAACAGATGTAAATAAGACTTTACCTATAGAGTGTAAACTCTGGAATTCTGGAATGGAACTTGTGAGGATAGCTCAGGGGCGATGTGCTCGCCTTGGAACCAAGATGTCGCGCAGCAACACAGGTTCGAACCCTTGGTCAGCACTTAAAATCCTCTGAGTATTACGTGTGTTATAAATAACCAATTACAAAAAGATGGGGTCTTGGAATGTGATTAATCGAAGGAGATGGAGGAACAGCATGGGTAACGCTGTACATTTTAAAGTCTATTTTGTATAAAAAATCTTTTGATTGAAAAGTTGATTATTGAGCCAAATCAATAAAAGAAAATAATTTTAAAAAGTTACGTTTTGTTCACCACCAAATCTCCAAAACATGTAGTGATCCTAACAATATGTGCTAAAATCCTTGTAGACCTCAGGAGGGGTCATTATTACTTGTTAAAATTACCCTTCCACAACATATGTCCCTCGGCAAAGTGGTGGGTGATTAACCCACGATAATGGCCCCCCTCTCGTCTATAAGGCTACATCATTGTCCTGTGTCTGCACAACAAGATGTCATTACAGTACATAGCATACACAGATGAAATCCAGCTTTACAGAAAAAAGCATACTTTGATAAACGTACTTGGGGTCTTCAACTCACCTCGAGTGCTCTAACTAAAGCTTTGTTGCAGCTTAAATACGTCATGCTAGGACCGGACAGGTGATCAAATAGTGTCCAGTGGCATAGCATCTATTGTCATTGGGGATCCCAATCCTGTTTGCTTAAATTGTGAACGATACTGACGTATTTCATGATTAAGGCCTATATCAAAAACATCACATAAGAGCTACAGCAAAATGATACTCTTCCAGATGTGCATGCTGAAAAGGATTATGGGACGTATCTTTGCAGGAGACAGAACATCAGTAATTGACACTTTTATGAGCCCCACGTTATGTACCAGCAACCACCTTTATGTGGGATCAGAGGAAGGCCTCTTAGGAAAGTGATAAGTGGCCCAGGATGCTGCTGTTTGGCTGGCACACGAGCTTGAGAAGAAGGGCCAGACAGAGCAAGCTGGGGAGGAACTCCATCAGCTTGCATTAAAGGCAAGTCTATTCTTTTAACTGACACACAGAACCATGATATCTTCACAGGACCTTTACAATATACCCATCCAAGAGCAAGAAACGTATGCCAATACTTTCCTTTTATTAATGCCTTCTTTAAAACTCAGCAACGTAGGCAAACAGAATGGCTTATACTATGCCGCCCTCTAATTTGGAATCACTTCCCTGATGACCTCTGAAAGATCCCCTGATATGCTTCCTTAAAACAATCTCTCCACGTAACACCTCCTGAAGTTTCACTCCGCACCGTGTGTAGCAGTCTTGATAGCATATGTATGGGGGAAATATATATTGTGATCCATAGACTCTAATTATGCACTTCTCAATACAACGTCGATGTAATTTTAGTAACTTAAACAACATCAGACTTGGTTATAATGTATATCTTTGCAGAGATTGCCTCAAAAGGACAATAGCCATGTAGACTGGGCTCGTTGACTGTCAGAGTGCCACCATCCAGGTGACTTAATTAAATGCAGATACACGTATATATTATATTTGGCAAACCTGGCAAACTGATTGGATTTTACCATGCAGTGGGTTATTATACCTGGCCCTCCCAGAAAGATAAGAAAGTGTCCCAACTGTTGAAAATCGCAAACCAGATCCATGTCATAGATAATGCCGCAATAGCTAGGACTTCTGCGTGGAAGGGCCGAGAAGGGTTTACCAAGATATATACACCAGTGACTTGTGCAAGTGATGCCACATAACTCAAGTGAATGCATAGCCTGCATACATTCTATATCATTCATACATCTTGACCTAATCAGTCCATTACCTGCTAACAAGTGAAAATAGCTTACACACTTGTGGCCTACTCCACGGCTTGAACATCTGCAGAACCTTCCCACCCAAGACAAAATCTGTCCCCCCAACATGTTTCTCATGCATGTGGCCCTCTATAATCCAAGCAAATGGCCTTCCAAGCCAGCCCTTAATATTCTATCCTTCTAATTGTATCAATAATATTTTATCTTATCACTGTATCCCCTTGTTGTACATCACTCTGTTGTTTCTCAGCTATGTTTCCGCTACATAAACACCAAAGCATACAGTTAGATAGATACTTTCTATTGGCAATTGATGGGGACCACCGGCTACCAGTACCAAAATGGGGCACACCAGGGTAGTGTTACCTTAGTAGCAAGAGCAGATTAGTCTTTGGTTTCCAGAAGGGAAGCTGCACATTAGCTTAACATTTCCATAGCAAGGGATGGTTATATGGGATTGACAAAGGCTGAGCAATCCTCCTCATCACCCGTACTCTACTGAGATATTGTTAAGCTCAGAACCCAAATGTGCTCCTATCACAAACCTGTTCACTCAGGACGAAAACAACAATTATTACCCATCAGAACCCCAGCAAGCAATCCTTCAGATCATTCAAGAACTTCCCAGTGGAGGATCTCACCTCGCCAAACTCCACTTCACATCTCCTGATCTAATTCTGATGAACCAGGACTGTGATTAATTTCTCCAAGAACTCAACATCACCCTCACAACCTCAACATCACCCTCACAACCAACATCAACCACCTTGCCCCAGTGAAACAATGGACCTTTAAGCCTAAACCGTCAGCACCTTGGTGAACTCAACTTCTACAAATGACCCATCAAAACTCAAGAAAAGACTTGGTGAAAATCCTGCATGGCATCCGACCTTGCCCTGCTAAAGGATCTCTGTGCTACACGCAGATGACTGATCATCACTGCCAAGGCCAACTACTACCAAAACACTATGACCAAGACCAACAAAGAAAGCAGAGCCCTCTTTAAAGCCATCAAGCACTGCTTCAACCGTCTAGCCAACCCACCTGTACCACACCCCGTTGAAAAATCCACCACCATCAACTCTTTTTTCATCAACAAGTTCAGCATATCTGCCAACACATAACCAGCAATGTTACATTTGACAGCACACTACACATCCCATCTCGCAAACCCACAACTACCTGGACAACCTTCAAGATACTCACTATGAAAGACCTCAAAGCCAACATAGTATCCCTCATTACTGATGACATCCTGTCTACCCCGTACTCAAAATCTTTCCTACTGGAGCACTCCTCCCTTAACTGACAATCATCAACAGCTCTCCAAGTCAAGGAACCTTCCCCTCAAGAATGGACATATTCTCCCGCTTCTCAAGAAACCAACAATGAACCCTGACAACCTCAGCAACTACTACCCCATCATCCACCTTCCCCTTACAAGGTAAGATCCTTCAGAAAGCAGCACCAACACATTTCCTCCAACACATTGAAGCCAACATCTCTCCATCTCGTATCTCTCCAGGACTGAAATCTCTGCACTGGCTCCCAGTGGCTGCGAGGATTAAGTTCAAAACCCTCTGCATTGTCCACAAGGCCTTCTGGGGCCTGGGCCGAAATACCTTCAACTCTCTCTTCCTAAATATCTTCCTTCGCGAGCTCTTCGCTCATCCGCCTCCAACTCCCTCAGGGTCAGTCGCTTCTGCAAGCAACGAGTTTGGGGTAGATCACTCTCCGCGGCAGGGGCCTCCCTCTGGAACAGCCTTCCTGCCTCCCTGAAACTTGAGGAGAACCATCTCCGGTTCCGGAAGCACCTCAAAACCTTCCTCTTTGCTTCTGCTTTCTCTCCCCCTCTCCCCTGCTAAATTCCTGATTGAAACTGCACTGAATCTGCACTGGGCCACTCTCACTGATCTCGGTTCCTGGCCCAGCCACTTGCCCCCTGCAGTGCCTCCCTGGCAACCCCTGCACTGCGGGACTGTCTCTGCATCCCTACAGCCCCCCTCCCAGCACTTGTCTGCACTTAGCTTGCACTTGCCACCAGATGGCCCTTTATTATGTATCTTGTTATTCTACTACCCCTGTACTGCACTTTCCCCTCTCCTTTTCCCCTTGCACTTTCTCTTCTCATGCACTTGCACGATCTGAATGACACCTGGCCTAGTAAGATCGTTGTCTGTCTTCCCTTTGTCCCCCCTCCCTGCCTCGTCGCACCTTGAAACACTTGTGTATAGGCGCGTTACAAATGCCATATCATATCATATCATAACAACCTCCTTCAGTCCTACCAATCTGACTTGAGACCCAGATGCAGCACAGAAATGGCTACTATCAAGGTGATCAAATCCTTGATGATGGCCATCCGTGCCTGCTTGTTCTCCTTGACCTTTCAGCAGCATTTGCCACAGTTCACCACTAGATAGGCACCGACAATCACTGCATGGGTATCAGCAAAATCGTCCTCAATAAGATCGTCAAATCATACCTTGCTTATCGCCACCATTTTATACAAATGGATTCTTCCAGAACACCAATTCTACCCATCACCTGTGGAGTCCTGCAAGGGTTCATCTTCTCCCCCATTATCTTCAATAGTTACATGGAACCACTTGAAGCCCACCTCACACCACACAACATCCACAACACCAGTACGCAGATGGCACAAAGCAATACTTCAAGACAACCTCCATCAAAGACATTGACAGGCTCAAAGTCTTTCTCTCATTGATCCACTTGTGGATGTCCAGTGCTTGCCTGAAGTTCAACCCCTCCAAGACTGAGTTCCTTCTCTTGGCCAAAAGCACCAACCACCCTGACATCTAGACCTGGCTCTCTGCTATGCAGCAATAGGGCTTCACACCCCAGCTGGCCACTGACTACAAGGTCCTTGGGCATGTGATCGACAAACACCTCTCCTTTAAACAGCACACAGCAAGTAAGATGCAAACATGTTGTTCCCATATTTCGTGCCTAAAAACACTTGGGTACAGGTGCGTTATAAATGCCATATCATACCATAACTTTCTTTTCCGTGGAAAATTAAGTCCTTCACCCCAGAAAACAACGTCTAGAACTGCTGTCCAATCCTTGGTCCTCTCCAACCAATGATGATGGCAATGCCCCTTTGGAAAGCCTTACGTCATGCTACATCACGATTCAAAGGACTCTGTAAATTCGACCACATCACCCCGACCCTCATCGAACTGCAGTGGCTCCCGCTGCAAGTCTGTTTCATCTTCAAATCCTGCTGCATTACTGAAGGTCCCAAGTTACCTCAGTGAGAAACTCAGCATCTATGGAGGCCTATGATCAACTGGAAGTAAGGACACATGCAGACTTTCACTCCGCCAGTGCAGGCAGGAAAGAACCAGAAGACCGATCTTCTCTGTCCATGCCCCAAGTCTCTGCAACCTCATCCCCATCAACTGTCTTTTACAGTTCATGGACGTGCTCAAGACCATCCTCTTCAAGGAATGGCCTCTCCCTAACACCTAGGTCCACACACACTCCACTCCTATCCTACTTGAGACTGGGTGATCTGATCCCCACCATCTCCTGGTTGCTTGTAGATCTCTTGCTGACAAATTGCCCACCTTCCCCTCCCCTCCTGTTAGTTCCAAACTCCCTAGTTTCTCTGCTCCTCTCACCTTTTCCTGCTCCCTATTATTGTAAAGTGCTCTGTTGGGTCTGTGCTCAATAAACACCCAAATAAAAATAATAAAAATAATAAAAATAATAATAATAATAAACACTTTAAGCAGCACTGTGATTTAGTTTAGGCTCAGGTACAGTAAGCGTGCAATGTTGCTTTGACATGCGGTTTACAAATAATGCAGCTCTGGTTCCAATAAAAGCCGCAATGTTACCTGGGAGTATTTCCTCCTGCCAACCCACAGCCACATTGACACATAATATATTTTAATTTGATACAAAACTACTTAGCGCACTATAAATGCGACACAGACATTTCCGGATTCCATCTTTTTTTCCTAACAGCAATCAGAACGCTGAACAGCTAGCACGCCTACATCTGTTCAATTAAGTAGGATTAAACAGCTATATCAAGTTGCTAAATTATACATACGGTTAGGCTTCCTAACATACGAGTTTGGCTGCAGTAGCAGATCTACTGACTACTGCACAAATTAGATTCCAAAGCTAAAACGGCACAAAACAAGAAGCCTGTCTAGACTACGCCGCATTGGGCTTGATGTATCACAAGCATTAAACTCAATAATATCCCCCGCCTGCAGGGTATTGCCTTTACTTCCGCCTGCTGCAATCTCGCAGTGGTAATTAAACAATGCTGAGATGGGGGATGTGCAGCGAAACACAATATATTTACATACACACTGCAACGATTTCAATTACATAGCATAAAACAGCTTCCACCTTACGGTAAGTGGAAACATCCATAGTTTTGTGCAGTGAAAAAGATGCATTCTCAGTAATTATGTATACAGCAGCCAGACTGGCAACCTAAAAAGGTTTCCAACCTGTCTGTATATATTTATCACAGGATATTTGTGTATTGGGAATAGAGCGCATACGCAAAGCTCCCCGTCTATGCACCTCCACAAACATTCTTTATTCAAATCTCCTGGTTTTAATAAGAGGTAGAATTATCTCCAGGAAGGAGAAGCAATGGCAGACATTAATCCTCACAATCAAATCCTAAAGTTGTCTAAACGAGAATATATGGTTAATGGTTAAAAAACATTTTAATGTTAGGATGAATGTCATAAAACGTGAAATTAGTCCATGCTCATTGTGCATTATGTACGTAGAAGCTGAAGCATACATCTCTTTTATTACAGATATATTTGTAATAAATCTTGACCTTTGGTGATTCTTATTTTCCCACGATGCTCTTTGATTGCATGTAAATCAGGCAGGAACTCTTATTTGTGCTATTTGACCTGCAAGGAATAGTAATCTGGCAAGGCCCTGTTTTTCAAATTTCTATTTAATAACAAAATGAGGCAGGAATTCTATTTGAGAAAGGGTGGTCTGATACAAATACCCCCATATGTATTTCCTCCCCATTCAGTTCCATTCTAAAAGCATAATATACACCTATTCCCCACTGCACCATTCTCCCTGATCTGCAGCTCCTGCACTGTTGTGACAGCCAAGTCAGACCAGCTATGAGAGGCAATGTGGATTGCAGGAATCTGCCTGGCTGCATTCCAGTGAATAGGATTAATGGCCAGGATGCCTGCCTCTGTTGACACTCTGTGAGGCTGGGTAACTCATCCCTGTCAGGCCCAGTAACCCATAGGAAGTGATCTCCTGAAAGTTGGCTTCAAAGAGGCAATTCTATAACAAAGGCCTGCATCACCACAAAGGGCCTTTGAAGTGCAGGGTTATAGAAGCAGGTGGGTTTAGGCAGTCATATAGAGCTGAGAGCAAGGGAGAATGGAATTTTCCATCTTACATTTCTGTGTGCTTCTCTTACCTTCCAGTCTCCTTCACTTCCTGAACAGCAAAACACTTTAGATATGAGCAAAAAGGAACCAGATGGGTGTTATCGTAACAGGCAATACACTTCAATAAAACAGGCTTGCTTTTAACTAGTCTCCTGTGGCCTGTTGCCTTTCTAAAGAAAGTGTCCCCCCTCTTTATTTGATCCATTTTGGGATGCATCCCTGACCTTGAAGAATAATTTATTTGTACCTATTTTGGTAGATCAGACCTTTCCAACATCCCCCACCAGTGAGGGGAAGAAGCAGTGATTAAAAGGCTGAAGGAAGCTTTGCTCCCTATCCAACCCCAGGGCACATTGTGGGTGAATTGCTGCTGGAGCAATACATGCCTCTTTGCCTGCTAAACTGGTACCCAGAACCTCACTGGAGCTGAAAGACTCCTGCAGGCGTTAGCATCTCAACCCGGGGATGGGTGGAGTGAACACAACAAGGACCAATCTTGTACCTGAGCCCCTAAAATGGGGCACACAGTGATAGAAAAAGCTGAGCAGCTGCTGTCCTGCATTCTACCACATCGAACCTCCGTTAAACCATTGGCAAGTATGCTTGAATGCATTGGCAACAATAGGGCCTGCATTGTAGCCTTTGGCACTTATTTGTATCAATTTGAAACCCTTTTCCTGCTCCTCAAGCCAGTTTGCTGTTGCACTGTGCCAGCTGTTCACAACGCTTGCTCCAGCTAAAACAACAAGCTAGCCGCTGCAGAAGTATTCGAACCGCGCAATCATGTACCACCAGCTTCTTCTTCATCGCCACAAACTCAACCGACGAACCAACCCTGTTGGCTTCATTGACCCACATCCTTTGAATACTGCATCAAACTGCAGCAAGCTTAATCTTGAACCTGGCTCGATGCCTGCTCCCTGTCCTGATCATTGCAACTTGGTTCGATCCACTCGCACAATGTTGACAAGCATGGTTCAACCCCATCAAGTCACCAATACCTAATTAACATGGTGTTGGAAAACCCTCATGATCCATCTCTTGGGGCCCTAGAGACCTGTTAAGCCCCCTGTTGCAATTTTTTCCCAAAGACATATCCTTCTTGACAAGCATTATAGTGATATATTGTCTTTTCCTCCCTGCTAAGCAACCAGACTGCTTGCATCGTGACATTCTGCATTTCCCAGTCTTCCTTTACAGGTGTGGATTCTTGTTAGTGTTTTCTAACTTGTTAGTGTTTAATTGAAGTAAGTATATTTTTTGTAGAACCATCATTTGTTTGGACTGTTGCACTTTTGCAGTTTGGGTTGCTACTGTCTCACATTTACACCTCTCCTGAGAGTATAGCGTTCCCCCTGCCCATGTTACCACAAAAGGCAAAGGAGTTGTATCTCTTGGCTGTGGCTGTTTTACCTTTATGATTTGGATCACTGTTGGATTGAAGAAGTGTAAAGGTTGAGTAGGTGATTTAGCCATTGCTCATCTTTGTCCTCCATCCCAGCAGAAGTCATTTTGTCACACTGGTAGCAGCAGTGGGATCGATATAGACTGTGCCTACAACTAAGTCATCCAACAAAAAAAAAGTTAGCAGTTAACATTACAAGCCCTGATAGGCCTTTGTCATTCCCTCAATGGAACTTGACATGAACACCGCACAAAGCAAGTCAGTTGCATGAGCTGTGTTAGGAAAGAGAACTCCCATGTGGCAGTAAGGCTAGGAATCCTGACCTGCTCAAGAGTCTCCAAGCTTTTCAGGAAGATAGCATGATGGATGTGTATCAGGGGACTAGCTGTAATCTGGAACTCCCAGCACAGGTACCCATTTCTGTAGGGGTCTTGGAAGGGCATGGGGATAGTGACAGCGATAGTCTGTCCCACCATCCCACACAGTGAATAGGGAGTGTGGTCTCACAGAGGTCCGAGAGGGCCTACCATTCTCAGGCCTCAGTTAAATCCCATGCTCCTGTAAGGTCCAAAGCTTCTGTGAGGTCCCGGATGAGTCGCACCGGGAATGAGCTAATTGAAAGGAAGTTCTCTCTTAGGGAAGGGAATTTATCCTTTGAGGAAGAGAAGCAAAGGGACAAGAGGCAGAGACACATGGAAGTTGCTGCTTTAGCAGAGCAGAAACTGATAGATTACAGGGAGCCATAGAAAGCCGCCAAAGTGCTACCAGGGATCTATGTTATTACTGTAAATTAAAAATGCAGACGAGGAAGATGTCGGGTGCCTTTTTTCTTTTTGCGCATGTCAATGAAAAAATGTGCAGGGCGAGACCTCCCGCAGGCCCCCCAGATTCCCCTCACAGTATGTATTACCGTAACCCACCCCCCACATATAATTGCATTGAAATTTGCAGTAAAAACGCAAAACTTTCGTCCTCTGTATTTTCTGCTGCGCAGTAATGGGGTGATACCATTAGAATAGAATCAGAAGGGAGCTACTGCAATGGAAGAGCAAAAGCAGAGGGATTTTGTCCCATGCTCCCTCTCTTGTAGAAGTATTTTGAAAGAGTACAGCAGGGGTGTACCAGACTGTCCATATTGGAATGATAACGGTCTAACATAAAATAATTTCGGCCTCATCACGAGTTGGGCGGTATCCCGTGGTATTACTGCCCGGATACTGCCCTCACTAATAGTGTTACTGCCACCGGTCCGGCGCTATTAGTGCCGGATCAAGGGTTGGGCGGTAATGGGTATTCCCCATTGGGTCCATTGGACCCAATGGGGCATTTTCGGCGCAATTAGCGCACGCTAATAGCGCCGCACTAATTGCGCCCGAAAATTGGCATTTTTCTGGCACATTTACCCCCAACTTGGAGCTGGGGGTAAATGCAGCCAGACGTTTGGGCGGACCCTTAATTGCCGCAGTAATAGCGTTACCGCTGCATTTAAGGGCTATCGCCCAACTCGTGATGAGGCCCTTTATATGGTTATTCAAGGTTTTTATGATGTGCTTTACTCAGTCAGACAAGTGTAACATTCTTATCATCACAACACTATAAACTGGAAGTGATCATTAGAAATGAGTATTGTGAAATTTTAACAGCAGACTATTTAATTTTAAATTTTATATGATTTAGTATTTTCCTTTTTTAATGGCTTGGTTTCCTGAGAAGTCAAGCCATTGTGTTTATCAAAATGTTCTTCCTTTTTTGGAAATGTTGTGCTCCGGTTCGAACCAATGACATATGTCTTTTTTTAGCAAAAAGAAAATATTTAACATGCAGTTTTTAATTGTGCCTGATGGTCATTCAAACTGTAGCTTGGTCCTCTGGTCACTTACAAGGTCTGTCAGAACCACTGCAAAGCATGTACATGTACAGATACAGCTCGCTTCCCCAGTACTGACAATGCCCACTCAGAGGGTTGGCAGCATTCCTGCAGGACACATGCACTGACAATGCATGACTTCAAATATCAGGGTACAAATAATAGGCTGGTCGCCACCTGGGATTATTTCTCTGTCACTGCTCATAAGCATAAAAAGAACAGCACCCCCTTCAAGATGTCTGTGTGTTTCTCTGCTTGCACTGCTGTTAGCAAAGGTGGGGTGGCAAATGTACACCTGACAAGTGGGAGATAGGGTGATGGTGAGGGAGAGGGTGAGAAGGAGAGGGAGAAAAACAGATAGAGGGTCAGATGAAGAAAGAGGGGGAGTGTGGGTGAGAAGGAGCAGATGAGGGAGATGAGCTGGAGAAGGAGAGGACAGGGAGAGGGAGAGGAGGAGAGTGGGAGGGGAAGGCAGAGGGGGGGAGAAGGAAAGAGTGCATTGGAGCGGCATATGGTACGCTGGGTCGTCTAGTTAAGATTAAAGCAGAAAGTGAAAGCATTTGACAAAGCAAGAAAGGCAGCTTCAAAGACTTCACAGTCTCAAGGAGACACAGTTAAACTAGTTTTTGTAACATAGGCCTGCCTTGTTTGAAACAGCGTCGGATGATGATGCCCCTGTGAGTTGGCACTGTGAATCATTGACAGGAATATATGGGCACTGCTCATTAAAGATTTGGTGTATCAGAAGGTCTCAGAAGTTTGGAAATCAGTGAACACATAGGCAACTTCACCCAAGAAGCAAATGGCAGGGAAGTGGGTAGATGTTATGATGTTATGTCATGTCATAAAACTCCATTTAGAATGGAGAATGTTTCCCCCCACCACGATCCACTAAGGAACGTGGTGAGCCATTCCCCAACTGACCAGCCCCGCCTCTGGGGGCCGTAAATAAAGGCTCACTTGGAAACTTACCTCCGCCTCAGCGTTTATTTCATTTGGCGACGAGGCGTCCCACAGCGCGACCAGGCCCCCGGAGCTCTCCTGACCGCTTCCCTGCCGTCCACCAGCAGCAGCGGCGGCCCCGGCGGCCTCCCCCACTGCCGCCCCCGCCCTGCTCCCCCAGTCCAGCAGTTTCGCTGCCCTGAGGGAGAAGGGGCCGCTCGGCAGTATGGATCGCTCCTGAGGACATGGCGATAAAAGGTACCGATTTCCTCCTTTTGGGCCACTACGGGCGCAGCACACGAGCGCATCATACGAATCAGCGGCCAACAGCGATTAGAAGAAAGGACCTTGTTACGTGCCGTGCGTGCGGCCATTTTGTGAGGCCCAGACCTCGTTTCCACGGCGACGGAGACGCGGAGCCTCAACAGCAAAATAAAAAAAGATATATAACAAAAAAATATATATCACAGTGCCGCACCACCTCCAAAGAGCCACTCATCCTGTATGGGGGAGAGACATTGCAGTAACATTGCATCCACGGAGGAGTGCTGTGTGCTGTGATACACTGTGACTGTGAATACACCAGACAACAGTGCATGCAGTATTTCAGACTGTCAAGTGTTCCAGACACTGGTGAAGGAAAAGGAACTGCCAAGTTGTGCATTCAGTATTACAGACTGCATTATTGTCCCGGGAATCTACCATTTCATTGGCAGCGTCCTGCACCACCCCATCCATTTCTCCGCTCTGCTCACACACACCGGCCAACCATGCAGAACGTGCCGCACCCTGCCAAGTTTCTTCCTTGCCCTGGAACCCCGACGTGCCCTTGGGAGCAATGGCTAGACGGCTTCCAGATCTACCTCAGGGCCATTGGAGGAAATAAGTTCAACGACGATCTTAGGGAAGCACCCTCCTGAATTGCATAGGGACAGAGGGCCTGAGGTTATTCAGGGCATTCCCGGAGCCAGATGATGTGGGGGGTGACGTCAACCGAAAGGTTGACACTGCCCTAGACAAGCTCACCAAGCACTTCAGCAGTAAGACAAATGTGGTGCTAGAGAGGTACAAGTTCTTTTCTAGAAAAAAAACAAAGGGCGAATCAGTCGATGCTTATCTAGCTTCCCTCAGGGAGTTCATGTCCACATGTGATTTCACCGGTGTTGGGGATGAATATTTGAGAGACCAGCTTGTGCTCAATGTGGCTGATCCCCGCATACAACAAAAACTATGGCAGACAAAGAATCCATCGCTGGACCAAGCCACTGAAATAGTGAGGAGTATGGAGTTTGGGGACTGCTGCATGAAGGAAAGACTGGTCCTGAAAGAGGGCGCTGAAGTGAAGTCCATAGAAAGCAGCTCTGAATTGAACCTTGGTGGAGACTTGGTGGCAACTGTGAGGAGTGTACCTCAAAACTCAAGGTTAAACTCCAGAAGAGGGAGAGTCTCAGCGTATGACAATCAAAACCCCACACGCTGTCAAAAGTGCGGGTGGTATAAACGCCATGATGCGGAAGGTGTGTCCTGCAACTAATGTTGATTGCTACAAATGTGGCCTGCTGGGTCATTTCGCCAAGGTCTTCAGAAACAACCGAGGGAGGTCAGGAAGATCTGGCAACACCACCAGACGACCCTTCACCAGAAATGGATCTGTGAAAACAGTGGACTACGATCAGGTGTCAGACAGCATGTTGTCTGTCAATCAAACATGCTCACAAGTTCAAATCCTCACTGTCACCTCTTTGCAGGAGTCCAAAGGTCCCTGGGTCATCATGTATGTCAATGACATACCCCTGAAGGTGATGGTGGACACAGGGTCCCCTTATACCATGGTGGACATTGAAACATTTGTAAAGGTGCTTTCTGGTAAAGTCCATGATCTGCGGAACTCCTTGGTGAAAGCCACAGGCTATGGAAAGACCCCCATTGACATCATTGGGTACACTTGGATTAAACTCAGGTTTCACGACAGGCAAACATACTGCAAATTGTTCGTAGCCAGGAATGGATCCTCGGTGGTAGGTTGGGAGGAACAAGCAGCCCTACAGGTGAAAATCCACTCTGGGGAGGATATCCCCGTGCTAAGTGTGTTCAAAAGCAGTACCGACATTAAATCTACTTTGGCCGAACAATTCCCCAAAGTTTTCTGCAGCAAAATTGGACTCCTCAAGGGCTTCAAGCACAAGATTGTATTAAAGAGAGGTGCCATTCCCGTGGCCCATCGAGTGCGTGGAGTCCCCTTCGGGACTAAGGTGGCATTGAAAAACGAGCTCACACGCCTATGCAATGAAAACATCATCCAACCCATAGAGAGTTCTGAGTGGCTCGCCCCGATCGTCTTGGTAAAAAAGGCCGATAACTCCATAAGAATGTGTGTTGACTTGAGGGACCTGAACAAAAACATATGGGTCGACAGGCACCCACTTCCTAACATATCTGAACTTCTGTCAACCATGGAGCCAGCAAGTTTCTTCAGCACCTTAGAACTCTCCTCAGCATACCACCAAATTGCCTTGGACGACAGCTCAAAAGCCCTCACATCCTTTGTCATGCCATTGGGAGCGTACATGTTCAACAGAATGCCCTTTGGGCGCGCATCAGCGGCAGCAGTGTTCCACAGACTTATGTCACACCTTTTCGCAGGCCTTGATGGAGTACAGTGCTTCCAAGACGACATCCTCATATCAGCCAAAACTGAGGAAGAGCACGATGCCAAACTCATGGGTGTCCTACAGGTGATCCAAAGGAGTGGGCTCACCCTTAAGTTGGAGAAATGTAACATAAAGTGCAGCCAAGTCTCCTATCTCGGCCTTTCCATTGACGCCAGGGGCATCCGTCCCAAGAAAAAACTCATGGACACTATATTGAGTTTGGCTGAACATACCAATAAAGACCAACTGAGAAGTTTTTTAGGAATGACAGAGTATTACTCCAAATTCGTGAGCAATTATGCCAACAAGCCAAAAAATATGTGGAACCTCATGAAGAAATTAAACAAATTTGAATGGTCCACAGAATGTAAAAACGAATTTGAAAACCTCAAATCTGCCATCAATCGAGCTCCAGCTTCAAGCATGTTTGACTATAAAGCCAAGACAATAGTATCAGTGGATGCTAGTAAGATCGGCCTTGGCGGAGTCCTGGAGCAACAACAGAACGGAAGCACCGTAACCATCGCATTTGCATCAAGAGTACTAAGAGGTGCCGAACTGAACTATTCCACCATCGAGAGAGAGGCCTTGGCTATCAAATGGACTCTACAACACTTCAGGAACCTAATTTGGGGCCCGCCCATCCTCCTCAAAACTGATCACAAACCTTTGGTGAACATTCTGCAATCCAAAACGCCACACCACATATCACCAAGAATTAGACGTTGGTTCCTTGACTTCATGCAATACAATCTTCAGGTTTGCCACACTCCTGGTCCACAAAACCAGGTTGCCGATTGCCTTTCCAGACTACCTACCAAACAAGATAGACAGGACATCGAAACTGAAAACCCTGACGAAGACATCATAGCCACCGTAAATCCCACCATCCCCTCTGATGAATGGACGAACATCACCAACAATGACACAGAATAACAGGAAATCAAGAGAGCTGTGGCGAACGACTGGGTAGGCATTGGGCAAAGGTTAGCGAACTTCACACCTTTTAAAGACGAGTGATCCATGGATGAAAGGGATATCTATAGAGGCGACAGAGTACTCCCAGCCGCAGCAATCAGGAAGAGACTACTCGACCTAGCTCACGAAGGACATCTGGGGAGAAGTTTGACAAAAAACAGAATTAGGAACAACTACTGGTGGCCCAACAGGTGGGAACGAAGCGGAAGAAGTAGTCAAAAACTGCTGTGCCTGCGCCTCCAGTGACATATCGAAAACTTTAAGGAAAACCCCACTCCAACCCGTAGAACCTCCTAAAAATGTGTGGTCAAAATTGGCAATAGACATCATGGGCCCCTTCGAAAACCTGGAGGTAGTGAAAATATTCATCATCGTGATCGTGGATCACACCTCCAAATGGACCGAATGGGGAGTGGTGGAATCAAACATAACCACAAGAAAGGTCACAGACTTCTTAACTGAAATATTTAACAGAGAAGGTGACACCAAGGACATATTCTCAGACAACGGATCCCAGTTCACATCATCGGAATTCCAAGAGTTCCTCAGAAACAAATCCATCAACCTCATCACTACGTCACTATACCATCTAATGTCCAACGGACTAGTGGAAAGAATGAATAGACTGGTAAAAAGCGTGATCCAACTAGCCACAGCCAATGCCCTACCATGGAGAGAAACCCTCAAGGAAGCTTTATACGCATACAGAACAATGCCACACTCCACCACCAACTTGGAGCCCTTCACCATGATGCGGGGCAGAACTGCAACCAACCAACTGAGACCAGCATGGATCTTCATGGGCACTGGTGAGGCAAGAATGAATATGGAACAAATCCAAGAAACTGTAAAGGAGAAACAAAAGAAATACAAAACATATTACGATTCAAGGAACAGAGTAAAACAGATGTTCCTTCAGGAAGGAGACGGGTCTGTGTCAAAGAACCGAAGAAAACACTCAAGGGCAAATCCAAATTAAGGTCTCCACAAAGAGTGGCACATTGCCATGGAAAATCTGCCACATTGGATGATGGAAAGAGATGGTCCCAAGATGATCTAGCGAAAATAACTAAGGACACCTGCAGACCGAGCACTTCCAAAGACAGTGATACATGGTCAAGAAAAGATTTGATGGGAACAACCAACGACACATGCAGACCCAGCACATCTGAAGACTTAGATGAAGGTGTATGGTCAAGAAATGAACACAATCCTGAGGAGACATCATATCACAAGCACGCAAGAAACAATGAGCCCCGTTCCGACGATGAGGAAACATCTGCCAGGATATTGTCAAAAAGAAATCGGAGGATCATCCGAAACTTCAGCAGCGATTACGTCTACTATTGACCAGCAGCTGTCAACTCTTGTTGCATATACCCTTAGCCAGCCATTCCACCCCAATCTTTCCCTGCCTTCTTCCCCCCCCCTTCTGCCCCTCTCTTTCCCATAGGTAAGGAGATGTTATGATGTTATGTCATGTCATACAACTCCATTTAGAATGGAGAATGTTTCCCCCCACCACGATCCACTAAGGAACGTGGTGAGCCATTCCCCAACTGACGAGCCTCGCCTCTGGGGGCCGTAAATAAAGGCTCACTTGGAAACTTACCTCCGCCTCAGCGTTTATTTCAGTAGACCATGGAGATAACTTAAAGAACAGAACATAAGGGGGATTTGAAAGAGTTGAGACTTTAAATTAAATTGTATATATGAATTAGCAAAGCACACCAGGGGGAACAGTGGTGACAACTTAGTAGATTACACCTGCTTCCCAAATGACAACCTCTTGAGGTGTACCTCGGCCTGTCGTCAACAAGTGCCAGTGCCCTCAAACCAGAAGTACCCCATCCTCCCACATATCCCCCACAGTGCTGACCACAGCATAGTATTTACACAGACACAAGAACTCAACCTGAAAGTGCCCCCCATAATTGCAATTCTGCTAGCCCGCTCCACCTGCATGTCGGATGTACTAGGGCAGGAGTTGCACCAGATCGAACCGCTAACAGGCACAATATTGCGAGCTTAGGCAAACAAATAACCTCATGTTCCAGCAATGTCATGATAGACAGGAAATACAGGTTCCCTCTCAGGCCAGGAATATGCTGTTGGCGGATTCCTGCAAAATATGTTTCCCCCTTCATATCTGCATCCCAGTGTTTGTAGCATCTAGTTCTCACTTTCCCATTCACATAACTTCCCCTTTCTCATATTTTTTCTGCCAGTAGACTAGGGATGTATGTCACTCCACGGACACGCCTGGTTGCCCTGAAACCACTGCAGTGGGTATTTGGCGCAATTTAAAAGCATAGCAACATAACATTAAACGTGAGCTGGCCCAGTTATTAATGACCCATTGCCAGAGGGTTGCCTGCTGAGCATTCCCGATCACACTTTGCCCATTCCCTGCACTCACCTGGTATGCCTTTTGGGGACTTACTAGTGCTTTCCCTTTCACCAACCAACCAGCCCACATAACATCCTCCCATAGGGAAGTGAGCATTTCTGGTCATTTCATACTTCATAGGCTTCCATTTTGGGGATTAACCAAAGCCCCCAAATAAATGAAACTGAAGGGCCATGGGGAGCATGGACTGCCAGCTTTCTTCAAAGACAATAAGAAAAACATTCATGCAGAAACTGGGCCTATTAAGGCAGACTGTGGGGGTTTCTGAACATAACATAAGGATGTGCTATGTAAAAAGGCTGACCTGGCATTACAAAAGGAAAAGCAGTCTTTTTATTTCACAGTGGCAGAAGAAATGCAAAGGCCCCTTTCACATGAAAAGCAAGATTTTCAAACACTGACACCAAAATAACTTTGCATGGGCATTTGGTGTTTAAAGCAAGACAAGAGAAAAATGTTCACCTGCCAACATATCGATGTCAGGGAAAAAACTTAGGGCCTCATTATGAGTTTGGAGGTAGCCATGCCCTTAAAAAGGGCACGGCTACCCCCAAACCCGGGTCCGGGTCCTGGTCTGGGTTCCCTGAATGGGGAAATACCGGGCCATTCTGACCTTGGAGGGCCCGATATTTCCCCATTCAGGGAACCCGGACCATCCCCATTCCCATATGAGCCCCCATAGGCCTCAATGGGAATGGGGAGCATGGTAACAATGGGCCCATTAATGACAGGCCCGTTGTTAGCATGCTGGGCTGCTCGCGGGACCCGCTAAGGGCGTCTGGTAAAACCAGACATCCAGAGCGGGTCCTCCGAGTGGACCAGGTAATGGGGCGGTAAGGGGTTAATGGCTCCGGCACCTTAACCAGCACCGTTAACCCCTTACTGTCCTCCTCATAATGAGGCCCTTAGTGTGTGCTGACAAGATGTAATGTATATTATGCTTCAAATGCAAAATACTGGCAACATTTGAAAAGAAAAGCCCACTTTGTTTCCATGAAACATTTCCTGTAGGCCTGAGGCAGACCCTTTTGCTTGCTGTGGGGAAAACTTCACAAAGGGCTCCCCTACTGACAGCCTGGCTGGCATCCAAGCTTTTTACAACTGCAATAAAGTGTGGCTGCTAGGAGATGTTGAAAACAGACTTTTCCCAGACTTCGTGTCTCCGAAAGCTAATTTCTGTGCAGAGCAAATGTCTCTAGCCAGTGCATGACTGGAATGTGGGGGGGGCAGATCTCTTTCTAGCAAATTTATCCCCCATTTATGATCTGAATCCTACTAACTTCAGACAACAAAAAGACTAATAAAAACACTGGCCCAGAGAGGCAGATGGGGCTGGGGACTGGAGGGCTGCAATTTGCAGAAACTAATGGTTTCCTAGGACTATTATCATTTAGGAATTTTTCTCAGCAAACATAAGTCGTATTTCCTTGATTGATGTGTAATTTTTAGGTCATTTCCAGGTGATTTTGTTGAAATAAAATTCATCCACCTGTGACTTAGAGAATTGTAACGGTGCACTAAAAGGTTTTCCTGGCTGCATTGAACATGTCCTAGATTAACGAGGTGGCGAACTGAGGGTGGGTACAGTTAGGTATGTGGGAAATAAATTGTATGGTCCTAACGATTATGTTTTTTTTGTAAAAATGGCTGAACATTGGAGTAACTGCCCAATCCTGGGTGCGGGAACTCTTGCAGGGAACTGCCCAATGTTGTAAACTTGATGGTGTTATCACTGGTGTATAACATTGATGCACTATGAGAGAAAGAGGAGAGCTAATAATATTACAATCAAGAGAGCTGCTAAAATTACCATCACGAGAGTTGCTAAAATGTATTATCTGATAGCCACAAGGAAACACCAAAAGGTCGATTTGGCTGAGATTGCATCTGGCTGGAGCTGTCTTTTGTTGGGAAGGCCTAAAAGCGGAAAGGGTCCTATGGTTCAGAGATGGAGACCATCTTTGACAGTGGAGTCACCAGACACAAGCCTTGTCCTTAAATAGGGTCCAGGCATGCAGCTGGCTTTCTGGAACTTTACCAGAGGTTATCTATGTAAGTAGAATTTAACTCTTTGCAACATAAAGGTGGGGAAATCTGCTGGCCTTAATTCCTTTCCCTTTATGGCTAGTTCAGGGAGGCAAAACTGCGTAGATCCTTAGCATATTTCCTTAGCATAATTAATTAATTAATTCCCGGAACTCCACGGCTCATTTGTTGTTAAAATTATGAATTAACAAAGCTCATTACCAGTGTGCACTGAAAACTATAGTCTGTAATTTAATTGGGCAATGTTTTTGTCCAGCTTCCCCAAAACAGGCCTTTAAGTGGAGGGGGTTCTGAAATCCAACAATCTTAAATCATCCCAATTTTTACCACCCTGCTTCCCCAACACAGGCCTTTAAGTGGAGGGGGGTCTGAAATCCAAAATTCTTAAATCATTCCAATTGGTCTGTCCCACTTCCCCAACACAGACCAAAGTAGGGGGGGGTGTTATTTACTGCTAGCCTTTTAAGCATGCAGGAATACCAAAATTGTACAGCATTGCAAATGTAAAGTGATTTTATTCAGGGACCAGTGTTGAAGATCATGTATTTTGAAATTTGTATAAAGTAAAATATTGTGGTTTGAGTTTTCCCAAACAAATTGTGTCAGTTATTTATGCAGAGAGAAGTTTATTGTGTTGTGCCATGGATAAAGTGGTGTGTGACATTTTAGTGCGATTCTCCATTACCCATCATCCAAATAAATACAAATATATTTCCTGTGCACAGCCTGGTTCTTGGCTCATTGGCAGCTCAAAGGGCAGGGATCCAAGAGGAATGATATGCATCAGAAATAGGGATAGATAAAGAACTGATATTAAACCGGTTACTGTGTTTCTCTTAGATTGGGAGGAAATGTACTCCCTGTGCTGAGGGTGGCCTCTCAATAAACCGTTACACCATGTCGACCTCTCATGTGGCAAAATGTCAAATGTGTAAAAGATCTGGTTATTTTGAAACACGTTATACAGAAAATAGGAATTGCCACATATTGTCCACACAGTGAGAGGCCTCTGGGCATGTGTCCCACCTGTTTATAATCACACTTAATGGGCAGAGATTTATTTAATAGGTAATTGCTAAGTTAAAGAGAGAGCAAGAA